>NC_030382.2:55437422-55743672 GCF_001625215.2 Daucus carota subsp. sativus
CCAACAACTTCAACATATGTTTTAGGATATCATTCGGTATATCGGCCATTCTTGTGTCATCTCGGTCAACCAGTTTCATACTGATACTGTCTGTCTTGTCTGTCTTGTACGGACAGATGAAGATACCCATTTAACCAGTTTCGTATTGAGACTGTCTAGTTCGTCTATCTTCTGCTGACAGATGAAGACA
This sequence comes from Daucus carota subsp. sativus, assembly GCF_001625215.2. Lineage (NCBI taxonomy): Eukaryota > Viridiplantae > Streptophyta > Magnoliopsida > Apiales > Apiaceae > Daucus > Daucus carota. Next base: position 55,437,613 of record NC_030382.2, read on the forward strand.
CCGAATAATTAGACAAATAACTTGAGTTAAAACTAAAAGTCCTAAATGTGATTTGTTTACACTGTTAACCCTCTACAAAAAACTATTTTTCCTATTATCACAATTTTATTCAAAACAGCCAAAATTAACACAGAACTTAAACCAAAATAACAAGTACAGGTTAAAATTTAATGCGATGGCTAATATAAACTACAATCAACACAGAACTTGAATCAAGATCAAACAACTTAAATTGTGTGCACAATCAAAATCAAAGACAGAACACACATGCATAATGAAATTAATCAAAACAAAAAAGGAAAACATACAATGATTTGTTGTGAATGCTCTATTTAGCTCTAATTTATTTAAGTTTAAAACTATTTCGATTACTATATATTCTATTGCATAATATTAGAAAAAACATTCTCAAAATTATATAAGTATAAAATATAAATAGAGATAATTATACAGATAATTTCCATTTTGGCAAAAAAAGAAAAAATCATGCAAGCAAACACACTTTGCGAATTGTGTTTTAAAATTGGAGTCTGTGCTTATCTCAATTTTGCAATGCTGTAAGCAACAGACACCCACTGAATATCCTAAGAACACAGCAATAATGTCCTAGACATATGCCAAAGTCCCAAACCCCAAATGCAGAGACTTTCAAACACTAGAAGAGACATATTGTCCTAATCTGATGCCTAATGTACTCATATGGAAGGTCTTGGGTATGTTTAAGGTCACTATGTTTTGTCCTCCTTGTCCCGTTTTTGTGACCTGTTCCTCCTCACTTAAGCGACACTCTCTCAACCCTTCTACCCTCCTCCTCTATGTGCCCCCGACCGTCACAATCTTCACCCTTTTAACTATTGTCGTACCTTCTGATGTCGTCTGTCTTCTGCAGACAGATGAAGACACCGAATAATAGCTTAAGTTAAAGCAAACATAGGATTAAATTCTGATTTGTCTATATCTCTAACCCTCAAGTGAACAAAACATGTACCGAAATACTCTTTTTTTTCATATTATCACGAAAAAAAATAATCAAATTTTGATCGACATATCGGATAGTTAAAATTTAAAGTGGACCCAAATTTAAACCACAATCGACAGGGAACTTCAATCAAAATCAACAAGATAGACAATTATGATTGTGTGCACAATCAAAATAAACAATGATAAAACACATATGCATGATGAAATTAATCAGCAAAGAAAAGGAAAACATATGATTATCGACTTTGATTGCTCAATTTAGGGGAAACAGAAACATGTATGAAATAGCACGCATTAAGAAATTCAGATTAGGGGAAACAGAAACATGTATGAAATAGCACGCATTAAGAAATTCAGATATGTGCATACATGGGGAGGGAGGGAGGGAGCGGGGGAGGGGGAGGGAGGGAGAGGGGGAGAGAGAGAGAGAGAGGGGGGGAGGGAGAGATAGAGAGACAGAGAGAGACCTTGAAGTAGCGAGTATTGTTGAGGGGGAGGGAGAGAGAGAGGGGGGAGACCTTGAACGCCACACTGCATAGTAGTATTGCGATCGATTGCATATGACAGCTGTCAATTCACGCGGTTGCCAGCAAATCTGCAATCCCTCTGTTTATGCCCAACGTCTTTTTTTTTTTATTTTACTTGCTTTTTTTTTGAAGTTCGATATTTCTTATCAGTTTTATCAAATAAATGAAACTCCTTAGTTCGATGATTATATTCATATATTATTCTTTTCTGCAATAACGCTAGAATTTGGTATTGCTACTAGTCTTCTACCGTTGTAGCTCAATATCTCGTATTTCGATCTGCGAAAAATTAAAATGAAAGTATAATCTTTATTAATTAATAATCATTTAATATAATCTTTATTAATTAATAATTATTTAATTAATTCAAAAGTTAATATTTAAATTATTAATTTTTAATCAAATATAATTTACATATTTAATCCTAATTAAATTTAATATTTTAATAAATCAATAAAATTACACGACACAAATTTGTCCAAAATTAGTATGTAACCTCACTTTTTTATACACTCTTTGTCCAATTTCATATATTTTATCATTTTTGCATGTTTTTTTAAGTAGGCAAAAGAGATATTTGTACATAATATTTTTTTTCGTGATTTTTTTGTATTAAAATTTAAACTTTAAACTTTTATACAAAATAAAAATTATAAAAAAAATAATATACAAAGACGAACACATTGAAATACGTGTAAACTTACACGGTGGTCGTATAAATCGGGACGGACGGAATAGCTGACAAGGAGCTAACTGGTTTTTTAATATTATAGATATTCATATTCAATCAAATATAATATTTCGATGAAATGGTATGACTTTTTAAATAAAATTCAGAAGAATAACAATTCAAATCGACAAAGAAATAAAAGACCTAACAATTTGTGTCAAAAATGAAAGTGAACGTTTTTAGAAACTAAAGATATATGAACAGACAATAATTATGTGATTTCTGCTCAACACGTTTTTCTTTGATTTCTTCTCGCTTCCCCATCTCCCTCTCCGATGGAGCTACTGTCTCTCTCTACACCCCACTCCCTCTCTCTCTTCCCCACCTCCCTAAAACCCAGACCCCATCTTTCTTCCACTCTCTCATTCTCGCCCATCAAATCCTCTCTCCAATTGGGCTCAAAACCCACCAGCTCTAAAGCCCAAAATGCTCTGCACCTGGACTTCATCCAACCCAAGCCCGCTCTCCACTTCACGGCATCAGCGCCGCCGTCTCAGGCGACGAGGGGCGGCGATACCGATGCAATGGGGCTTTTGCTGAGAGAGAGAATAGTGTTCTTGGGGGCTCAAATTGATGACTTTGTTGCTGATTCTATCATTAGTCAGCTGCTTCTTCTGGATGCTCAGGACCCCACTAAAGATATCAGGCTTTTTGTTAATTCTGTTGGTGGTTCCCTCAGGTACACACATTTGTCTCCGGCAAGATTGAAACCGTCGTGCTTTTAATATCTTGTACATTATATTTGTTGATGTAAGAATCTTGGTTAGGTAACATTAAGGCTTAAACTGTGTTTATACTTATGATTTGTCTAGTGCGTGCCCATGACACACGCTAACAACTATAGGCCGAGTATTTTTATCAACTACCATCTCATAAACCCCTGTATGCACAAAAATCTCCATCAATAAAAATCTGTCGCCTAAGTAAGAAGTAGTTAATGCGTCCCCATGAGCACACACCAAAAAGACCTTATACTTATATTCATTTAAGGTGCTATCAGAATTGGGATTATGTAGGGAACATAATGACTTGAGATATGCAAGAGAGTTGGAAATGCAGGCCAAAGTATTATATTTAGTTGCATAATGACATGTGAATGGTTGTCTCTCATATCGCGTTATCATGACGTGAGACCTAGAAGCAAGAAGCAGGATTTTTGGTGGCACCCTATGTGCTATAATGCTGAACCATAGACAAGGACACTCTTTGTAAAATTATGAACATTATCTTTGTATTTATATGATTAATACTACTTGTTGGGACCAACACTACTTCTTGGGTGATCTATGAGAAACGGATGTTATATCGATAAGATGAGCATGAGCTAATGAGCTTGCAATTATAGGCTGTGGATGTCCACTGTCGTATGGTTTTGGTGATTGATGAATGAATTAGATATGAGCAATAAGTTTCTGAATTATGCGTACGTAATGAGAAACTGTAATGATTGATTTGAACTATCGGCGCTGAAGATATTAAACTGAATACTAGTACAACTGCAAACACGACTTGTACAATGTACAAAGAAAGCAGAGTTTACATTTTCCTGCTTTGGTCATCATTAGTTGGTCCTTCTAATTGGGTTATTACTGTCTGATAACTAAAAATGAACTCTTACAAATCGAGTATTTTGTTTTTAAGACCCTCTTCACCGCAGTAACAGACTCAGTAATTTCCTATTTTTATCCTTTAATCATTTGTTTGAATCCGCTTCTGCATAAAGAACCTTTTCGAGTGAAATATATTTCGATAAGCTGGTCCATGAGTATAATGAACCTCCAACAGTTAAAATCTTTGTCCCCACATTTGTATTAGTGTTCAGTTTTGTTACAGAAAGTGTCTAACACTTTCTCAAGTGATGGAAGGAAGTTCATGCATTATGTGCTGATCCCTGCATAATAAGGGGTTTGACTTATAATTCTAGCAAAGGACATCCAGATAGATGTGTGTGGTATGATACAAGCTAATCATGAACCCAATGGCTCCACTTCGTTATGTAATTACAATATTTAGGGACTGTAAGAGGTACTATTTTCCAATACTAAACATCGAGTCAAAGTATGTTAAACTAGCCCATCTCTAGTATTTGGCTGTAAGCCAAAATGTTTGAATAACTACTACTTGAACTGAAGTGCAGCAAAAGTACTGTGGTTTTCGTTCAACTTAACAATTGTATGCATTTATTACTGCCCTACTTCATCTCTGATCCTCTTATTTGAAGGCCTGATACTGAATTTCTGGCACTCACCTTGTCTTATTTCCTTCATATCATTGGCTCGATGACGATGAATTGTTGAAAATTATTTAGAACTTTATTTTTCACTAATTGATGTCATTTTCAACATTTTTCAGTGCTACAATGGCTATCTATGATGTCGTTAAACTAGTGCGGGCTGATGTTTCTACAATTGCACTCGGCATTTCAGCGTCAACAGCTTCCGTAATCCTTGCTGGTGGCACCAAAGGCAAACGACTAGCAATGCCCAATGCAAGAATAATGATACACCAACCACTTGGAGGTGCAAGCGGACAAGCAATAGATGTTGAAATCCAAGCCAATGAAATCATGCACAACAAGAATAATGTCACCCAAATCATATCAGAAGCCACAGGTCGCTCATTTGAACAGGTTCAGAAAGATATAGATAGAGATAGGTACATGTCCCCAATGGAAGCAGTTGAGTATGGTATCATTGACGGTGTTATTGATAGAGATAGCATTATTCCACTGGAGCCTGTGCCAGATAGGGTGAGAGCTACACTGAACTATGAGGACATGAGTAAAGATCCAAAGAAATTTTTGACTCCCGAAATTCCAGATGATGAGATATATTAAGGAAAATCAGTGCAGGTGCCTCTACTTATAAAGCTTAGGTTTAATTTGCTGGTTGCGGTGGTTGAAAATAGATATCAGTAAATTTTATGCGAATTGCGAACTTTGCACACTTTGCACCTTTAAATGTATGGTTGTACCTGTAGCATTTTAAACCATATCTTGAAGATGACTATAATTGTTTTTCAGGTAATTATAATGATTATGGATATGAAGTTAAATTTTCCCTACTTTGACTGTAAATTTTTTCGACCTTTTAAATTATTTTTTTAATTGATATATGGATATATTTTAGTTAATTTAATTGATTGCGGTTGAAGAACCTCAATTGTGGATTGCAATAGCTGATTAATTTAAGGTACAGATTTCTTGTACAATTACATCTGAAAGCTGCCCAAATAAGCAGATTAAAAAACAATTGGAGGGATAGGCATGACCGAGAATTTTATATCCACTCCTGGAGAAGCTCGTGGAAAGTGCAGCACTGCATTTTCGATATTCATATTGGTTCCGTCTTCAATGTAATATGACACACTCATCAACTCCAGAACCGGAGAACATCGCAACACAAATTTGATGAATTGCATGTCTTTTTCGCTCGACACACATGACATCTTTACTATTTTAAGGTGCTTGAATAAGAAATCAGCAGCAATTTCTTTCTCCCAGAAGTCCATATCAGCTTCTTCGAAGAAAGCGTCTTCGATTGCTACAGCCTGACAATTAAATAGAGGTGGATAAATGAATGATAAACAAAAAGCGTTCTTGTTCCCGACATATGTATGTTGTGACCTCTTATACAACATACAAATTTCTAACTGCTGGGTAAATATCTCGTAGTCATTATTAATACATTTCTTTAATCCATTTAGTGTTCAATGATTTTTTTAGATAGACGACAAAAATAAGTATTTTACATGTCAAGCCCAAAAAAATCATTGAACATGTTAAAAAAATGTTATAATCTTCATTACTGCTGGATATTCATCCAACATCCACAAACTGTATATTACATAAGAGGTCCATCGGGACCAGGATCCTAAACAAAAAGCACTAGAACCGATTATGTTTACAGTTGATTAAAGGACATGCGACTTACTGAGATTCGAAGTTCTTGTACATTAGGGGTCTGCAAAAGTAAGTGGTGAACATACACCACTTCATTTTTCTCTTGAAAGAGTACGCCATTTAGTTGAATAAACTTTAGACAATGATATGTAACTGGAACCGTTATAAGGGGTTTACCCTCTGCAAACTGAGCCGAAGGCACGACAGAATAGAAAAACGTAAGAGAAATAGTAAATACTTCATAAGCTCAAAGAGAAGATTAGAGAATATAGATTAACACTAACATCTGTACCTCTGTATCGATTTCTATGGTTATAGCAGCCAGAAGTGGAGCGTGCTCAAGATAAATGTGTGTAAAATTTACATCCAGAAAAAGATGCTTCAGATTTGGGGCACGGACTGTAAATTCTCCACATTCAAAATTTACAAATTCAAACTTCTCAAGAAGAGGGCAACCAGCAATAAGGTTCTCAACAACCTCTCCAGTAAGAATGTTATATTCAAGGTGAAGGTACTTCAAACATGGAAATCCTTGAAATGTTCGAGGAAGTTTCATCCCAAATGATTTGATTGTCAAGCTAATCAGTTGCTGACAAGAAAACACAGCAGGTGTAGCTAACGTTGGTTCCGGTGATACTTTATCAAGAACTAACTCTTTTATGTTTTTCCTCGACAGGAAACGTAGGCATTGATCCATGTCGGGACACTCATCCAAGTATTTAAAAGATACGCTGAACTTTAAAATAGGACCATTATGCATAAAAAGACATCGCAGCATAAAGTTAAAGAATTTTCTCTTAATCTGAGATTTACGCACACAATTTTCATCAATGACGAGCTGTGTCATGGTAGCCCATTGGTACCTCCACTTGGTAGACAAAACGCAGGTTCTTATAGCATCTCTTATTGGGAGTTTAGTTAGGATACAATCCAGAATGCCGTGAGGCAGATCACTTATAAAGTCTTTTCTTGAGCATTCACCCATATTATATCCCTAGGAAAACATATAGATTAAGACTCAGAAATCATTTCAATAAAATCAATCACAATATGTTACTCTTAAGTTATAAAATCTTTGCAGATACAATCTGTCAAACAAAGCTTTTAGTTTTATAATACAAATAAACTTTATACACCAAATTAAAAAGTAAAAAGAGAGGAAATACCAGAGGCCGATGGTGGAAATCTTCTTAAGTAATGCGACTCATTCAAAGTTAATTATTCTGAATTTTAACATTCAAGAAAGAAGAATGGTATATATACTATAAGATGGGGATACAGGAGATAATAGTTCTTTATGGAAAATTTTATTTATACACGGTCCAAATAAAACGAAGGTCCTTTTTGCACGAAGAACATTATTAATAATACATTTATGTTTATTTTTCATAAAATGTCATAATGTGATGGTTGAGAGAGTGGTATCCTGAGATCATGTCAATATTTTTAATTATGAGATTAATTTCCGTGTTGGGAATTAATGTAAAAATATCATGTTTTACATGCGAGATTTTTGTTGAAAAGAAAAAGGAAAACGCGTGGTTTATGAGTTTCAATTTCTTTTTGTAAGATGTGCTTTTTGTACCAGATTGTAATATACAATTGTTTCAACCTAAAAACATATTAAACGTGCATTTTCTCTTCATATGTGCTGTTATGGACATTTTCACAGACATCTAAATCATAATGGTTTCAGTCTTTCAGAGACAAAAACATAGCTAGATTCAAATACAACTGTGATTCGATCTGCACACAGTTGCATAACATACACAAACACTTGATTACTGAAGAAGAAGACTCCATAGCTCGTAAAAAAAAGGCTCTAGGGATATTCATGAGGATGATCGTTATCACAGTATTGTCGTATCCACAATTGTGGAGGGGACAAATCGTTTCCCTGCGTAATTGACTAGTAGTACATAACTAATCAAATGAGATAGATTAACAAGTAAAGAAGGGGAAGGTAGCCCACCAGGGATGTGCCGGTTAGTTGAGACCGTGACTTTAGGGGTTATCATACCAAAACTATAGATTCGATTATATTGGAAGAGACGAAAATAAGTGGACTGCCATGCTCAATGGATGCTAGCAGTTCTCCGGATTAGTTAAGATTAGTCAAGACACGCGAAAGCTGACCGGGAAAGACATAGGATATTATATAGAATTTTATATTAACTATGCAGAATCCCGTCGAAAATACAGCACTTCATTAACGGCAAAATAAGTTGAACCGAGCCATGATCCGGACCATTTCATGGCATCCAAGTACTTCCTTAACCGACGTTTCAGTTTATCAAATAGTTGTCTGAAACCCCTACAGCAATTTCATGCTCATCTCATTGTCTCCAACTCACACCAGTCTTTATATCTCTTAACCAAACTGCTAACATTGTATTGCACCACAGGTTCAATCAAACACACCCATCAACTCTTTTTAACAATCCCCAGTCCTGACTCTTTTCTTTACAGCACCCTCATTAATTCCACCACTAAATTTCATTTTCCACTTCATTCGATATATTTTTATCATCGTATGATTAGTTCTTGTGTGTGGCCTTCAAGTTATGCTTTCTCTGCGGTGCTTAAGGCCTGTGCTGAGGTATCGGGTTTGCTATTGGGTAGAGTTATTCACTGTCATGTTTTGGCATTTGGGTATGGTCTGAATGTGTTTGTTCAGGCTGGTTTGGTGAGTTTTTATGCGAAATGTGGGGAGTTGGGTGTTGCTAGGAAGGTGTTTGATGGAATGCTTGTGAGAAGTGTGGTTGCTTGGAATTCGATGATTTCGGGGTACGAGCAATATGGGTATGCTAATGAAGCTGTTGGGTTGTTTGGTAGGATGAGAGATTCGGGTGTTGAGTTTGATTCGGCCACTTTTGTGAGTGTGTTGTCTGCTTGTTCGCAATTGGGGGCTATTGGTTTGGGTTGCTGGGTGCATGAATATGTAAGAAATCATGGGTTGTACTTGAATGTCGTTCTTGGTACTGCATTGATTAATATGTATGCTAAGTGTGGAAACGTGAGCAAAGCACGGGAAGTATTTGATTCGATGGAGGAGCACAATGTTGCATCGTGGACGGCTATTATTTCTGGTTACGGGATGCATGGTCATGGTAAGGAAGCAATGGAGTTGTTTAAATTAATGAAATTCCGAGGGCCACCTCCCAATAGTGTGACGTTTATAGCTGTGTTATCAGCATGTGCTCATGCAGGCTTAGTCCAACAAGGACGGGAAGCTTTTGCTGCCATGACACGGGATCATGGCTTAGTGCCTAAAATGGAACATCATGTTGCTATGGTTGATATGCTTGGGCGTGCTGGACTTTTAGACGAAGCATTTCAACACCTAAAAGATCTAGACTCTGTTGGACCAGCACCAGCCATGTGGACTGCAATGCTTGGGGCTTGCAAGATGCACAAGAACGTGAATCTTGGTGTACAAGTTGCCGAACATCTTTTAGCTGCTGAACCTGAAATTTCTGGTCACTATGTTTTGCTTTCAAATATATACGCAATGGCAGGCCGGACTGACAGAGTGGAAGTGGTCAGAAACATGATGATTCAAAAAGGTCTAAAGAAGCAAGTGGGATATAGCACAGTCGAGATAGATCAGAAGACTTATTTGTTTAGCATGGGTGACAAGTCCCACGTAGAGACGACTGCAATTTATCAGTTTTTAGATGAGTTGATGCAGCAGAGTCGAGCTGCGGGTTATGTGCCTGTATCTGAGTCTGTAATGCATGAACTGGAAGAAGAGGAAAGAGAATATGCGCTTAGATATCATAGCGAGAAACTTGCTGTAGCATTTGGTCTTCTTAAGACCAAGCAGGGAATGACAATAACAATCGTGAAGAACCTGCGTATGTGTGAAGATTGTCACGCAGCTCTAAAGTTCATTTCAGTTATTTGCAGTAGAGAAATTATTATTCGAGATAAGCTTCGATTTCACCATTTTCAAAATGGTTCATGTTCCTGTATGGATTATTGGTAACCACATAAGCACACAGTTCAAGCTGAGATAAGCTTCAATTTCACCATTTTTGGCACTTCACATTCTTCACTTGATAAGTCCCTCTAGGATGGGTCTAACCACATCGATCTCAATTTTAATAGTATGTAAATGTATATTTATCCAGTTTGTGCATTTATTGAATTATATATATAATATATATTTTATGTCAGAACAGATTTTAATAATACATACGAGCAGTAAATAAATAACACTAACATTTGATAAAATGTCATATTAAATTTAATAAATGACTTTTGCTCAAATGAAAACTATAAACTCGTTGCTATTGTGCATCATTGCGACCCCATTGCTCTGCAAGAAGTTGAGATTGAAATTCAGGCAATTTTTCTCCTACTATATTAAAATTCAGCAAGAAAAACAAGGTTATACAAACATCATCTAGAAATTACTTTGTAGTTCGATCTACAGAGCTGACAAAATATTCAAAAAAGGATTAACCACTGAACAGGTTTCTAGTTCCCAACAATGCAGGTTGATGATGCATAACATACACAAACTACAAACAAGGTCATAGAGGGAACATACTCCCGTACAAATTTGACAAAACAGAGGGAGAAGGGAAAGGTGCGAGACATTGTAAGATGATTAGCCAAAGAGTTTAATATTAACGGTTGGAGAAGCTCGCTTAGAATGCAGCACATCATATTCCATAACAGTTCTTTTTCTGTAATCAAGGTACTCATCATATGATACTCTCATCACCTCGAGAACCGGAGAACTTCGCAACACAAATTTGATGAAGTCCATGTCTTTTTTGTGCGACACACCTGACATCTTTACTATTTTAAGGTGCTTGAATGTGAAATCAGTAGGGCATTCTCTCTCCCAGAAGTCCATATTATAAGCTTTGAAGAAAGTCCATCTGGTTGCAGCCTATGTCAATAGAAGAGATTGCATAAATGGAGGTAGATAAATGAATAACAAACAAAAACTATAAAATAAACTTTTGAACAGATAAACGTGCAAATAATTGGACATGTAATTACAATTAGTAGAGCGTTCTTTCTCCGGTATATCCAAACCAAAAGCTTTATAATGATTGAAAGGGTTTATAATTTATAGGATGATTAACAAGAACAAAAAGGGACTATAGGATACACGTTAACTACAGGCTGATAAAAGAACAATTCACAAAGACCTAAGTATATACAGATGAATAGCTAAAGGTGCGCAGATAAAAACAGGACATGTGACTCACTGAAACTTGAAGTTCTTGTAGATTAGGAGACTGCAAAATCAAGTGAAGAACATATAACACTTCATTCATCCCTTTAAAATTTACGCCTTTTAGTTCAATAAACTTTAGACAATGATACGTCACTGGAACCTTCAAAAGTATGTTACTTCCCGAAACCTGAGCACAAGGCACAACAGAAAAAAATAATAGATTACAAGAATAGTACATCCCTTGTAAACTCAAAGAAATGATTAGAGGATAGAGATTACTAAATACTCTATATTCTAACTACTAATTTTATTAAGATTGGAAATACTTTCAGCATCTTACCTCTGTATTGATTTCTACGCTAATAGCAACCAGAAGTGGAGCATGCTCAAGATTTATGTATTTAAAGTCCCCCTCTAGAATGAGATGCTTCAGATTTGGGCCACGGACGGTAAAAGCTAGATGATCAACATTTAAAAACTTCAACTTCTCAAGAAGAGGGCAACCTGAGATAAGGCTTTCAACAACCTCAGTAGTAACTGCGTCAAATTCTAGGTTAAGGTACTTCAAACATGGGAATCCTTGAAATGTTCGAGGAGGTTTCAGCTCAAACCCACAAAGTGTCAAACTAATTAGTTGCTGACAAAAAAATATAGCAGAAGGTGCAGGTAACAATGGGTTGAGGAGGTCTATATCAAGAACCAACTCTTTTATGCCTTTTCTTGACAGGAAAAGCAAGCATTGGTCCATCTCTGGATACTTGTCCCAGTATGAAGTAGATAAACTGAACTTCTTGATAGGGCCATTATGAAGAAACAGACATTGCATAATACAGTTAAAAAGCTTTTTCTCGCTAAAAGTACTGCCATGACGAACAAACACACAATTTTCGTCGAATACGAGCTGTGTCATGGTAGCCCATAGATACCTCCACTGGCTAGACAACACGCTAGTTCTTACAGCATCCCTTATTGGGAGCTTTGTTAGGATGCGCTCTATGATGCCATGAGGCAGATCACTTAAGAAATCTTTCCCTGGGCAATCACCCATATAATATTCCTAGGAAAGCATAAAAGTTATGAGTAAAAGAGCAATTGTAACAATAATTCTAAACTATGTGTATATCTTCGTTCCCTTGAAAGTTACCACAAAGTATATGATATCTGATAAAGTTAATGGCTCAGCAATGAGGAATTTCCAGGACATTCTGAAAATGCAGGACAGTATTTAGTAGTTTAGTTGGCAGTCCAAACTAATAAAACTTTGCTACTCAATATGTTTATTTTAAAAATACAGTTCGTCAAACAATTGATAGGTAACATGAGGCATTATGTATGTACTGCTAGTTTTGTAATTCAAAAGAAAAAGTGAGCAAACTAAAAAGAAAGAGGTTGAGGAAATACCAGAGACTCTAGTGGGAAATCTTCATATGCGATGCAAGAGACTCAAAAGTTCTTCATTCAAATTTAATTTATATAATTTTACATTCAAGAAGAAGAACAGTATATGTGATACAAGGTTGAAATTACGAATAAGTTTGAGGTAATAGTTTCTCGGGAAATTTCCTTTTTGGCACTATCTAAATAACTGCATTTATGTTTATTTAGCAAAAAACGTCATGCTCCGAACCCGCGGGCCTGGATATCTTTGTGAAATCCGGCCCAGCTCAATATGATTTAAATTTAAAAAAATGCAGTTTTTTAAAGCCCAGCCCAAATCCAATCTGATCATGTTTTTTATAAATCTCTAGGTCAGATGGTTGGGAGAGCTCTTCCCACATTGAGGTCCTGTCGATATTTTAAATTCCTGAGTTCCAAAAGCAGGAATAGCACATTCATCTCATGCATTAAGTATCAACACATGTGTCATCTTTTTACGCGATATATTTTAGAAAAAATAAAAAACACATGCTTTACAAGCGTTTCAACCATAATAAAAAAGAAACATGTGTTTTTAAGTCCTAGAAAGAAGAAATTTTTTCCTATGCATGTTTTGGACATCTTTTCGCAATAAGGAGTATGCTCAAGATACATGTATTTAATGACACAGACCGAAGTAAGCTACTTCAGATTTGGGGGCACCAATGGTCATAGCTAGAGGGTCAAAAAAATTTATTGAATTTTTTTTACTTCTTAAAAGAGGGCAATCTGAAATAAATTTTTAATAACTTCAACAGGAAGCATGCCACTATGTAGGTATAGATACTTCAAACATGGAAATCTTTAAAATCCCCAAGGAGGAGGTTGCACTTCAAACCCAAAAAGCTTTAACGTACTTAATTACCGACAAGAAACATATACTATAACGCAAGACGAACAAACATTGAGATCTAACTGTTTTATATGCTTCCCATATAGGAAAAGTAGCTGACTGTCATGACCAAACGGAAGCACAGAGGGGCTGTAAATCCGGGCTAATTTAAAAAGAAAAACGGTAGATAGGCATATATTCAATTTTCAGATCGACGAGTAATGTATAAAAAGTGGCGGACAAAAAAAAAAAATCAGGGGGTGGGGATCCTAGATGAAATACAAATGAGTTCTGAACTCAAGCTTCTCAGTGGCCCACTACTCATCGCAACTTCCACGGCCAAGTTATTAGTAACTTATAATGTTTGGAAAAACACCACACTGGCTCCCATTTGGTGGACAAAATGCTAGTTATAAAAGCATCCCATATTGGTTTTTCTATTAAATTGAAATCAACAATGCTTTGTGGCAGATACCTGAATTTATCCTTCCTTGAGCCCTTGCCCATCTTTTAATATCCCTGCAAAAAGCATACAAATTTTGAGTGTAATCGTTGCCATAATAAACCAATTTTCGAACAATAATGTTGTTTAAATTCACATATAGCATCTCTGTCCAAACCATAACTATCTATCTTCAAGACACTGTTTCAAAAAAAAATGAAAGAGACAAAATGTCAAACACTTGAAACGCAATATAAAGCTTCCGCTCAAGCATATAAGTTGTATTTTATTTTCGAAGAAGTGGTCACTAACTACTGAACAAACAATATAAGTTACCCAATTAATGGGAGAAAAACTTAAGGACATACCAGATACTACTAATGCTATAAAAATCTCTTTCTCCAAGTACGCCAAGCCAGAGAGATGGAGAGGAATAGATACGGAAGATTTGAAAAAAACTTGTCAAGCAACAAGGAATTTCCAGGATATTCTGATCATGTAGAACATTGTTTCAGTCGTTTCAAGTTGCGAATATCAAACTTTTGTACTCCGTAAAAGATTTCTTTTAATTTGTAATTTTACTCAAAGATAGAACTATGAAAAAAAGCAGAATCTTAAGAAAACCAAACCAAACATACTCAGTATATCCCGCTTAGAGCAGAGTCTGAGGAGGGTAAGATGTACGCAGCCTTGCCCCTGCCCTTAAAACGAGAGGCTGTTTCCGTGAAGACCCCCGGCTTAGTGCACAATAAATAATATAGTGTGGGATGTAATATTAATATACCTTAGCCCATGGCCTTCTTCACATGGGACTTACCTAAACAGTTCCCGTTTATCGATGATGGGTGACAATGATTTGAAACGGAAATATCAAACTGGATAAGAACCGTCACTATTTGCACACTGTTTTGAATTAACTTGATTTCTTCTTGTGTAATCCATCTATGTCGGTTTTGCTTCATCAAATCCTTCGACGAAACAACATTTGTGATGATCCACGCACTAAACCTTATCAAACCCTTCGACAAACCAACATCCGTGATGATCCATTAGTATGCACTAAACCTTATCAAATCTTTCGACGAACCAACATCCGTGATGATCCATCTTACCAAATCCTTCGACGAACCAACATCTGTGATGATCTATCTTACCAAATCCTTCGACGAACCAACATCCGTGATGACCCATTACTACGCACTAAATCTTACCAAATCACGTACACTGCTAAATTGTAGGGAGACACGCTAAATTGTTGGGAGAGATAGATAAGTGACAGGGTAAAGTAAATCGGTGTTCAAACCCGGATGGTGGACTAAGATCATCGATCAGAATTGACTGATGCTACACAATTTGGAAACGAGTTCTTGTGTAGATGATTACATATGCGGTCATATTGTGTCAAAGTGCGGTGATGAAATCAGGGTCCAGGGAAGACCTTTTGGATTAAGCGGTTTCAAATGTTGTATCAAATTCTTCGGTGGCGGTTGATAATTATTCCAAACCCATATTACTGGACACAAAGATATGCTCAAGATCTGTCCAACTCTGAGGAACAATAATCCCGACATACGATTTCTGAAATTTGCAGTAAGAAGATGGACATTTTCCAAAGAAAATGTGTGCATTGAGAGACTTGCACAAGAGGAGAATTTGATGGGTAAATTTGAAAGTGCAGAAGTTTCTGTGCCTGTATTGGGTGGAATAGTTATTTAGAATCTTAAGAAAACCAAATTACCAAATTGCTATTTATTGAAAAGAGTATATTGCACTTTATAATCCCACATTTTGATTCATTGACAAATCAGACCTGACACTTTGAAACGTGTTACTTTGTAACTCTAAGTTTCATTTAGCTTTCGGTTTGTAACCATGGCCTACACCTCCGTTAAAAACAACCGTTAACATTAACTGTTTGAAATGTGACAATGTGAATATTAGTCTTTAATAGTTACTTTAACCCCAGTGACACCTCAAAATTTATGTATTATATTCTGAAATTATTTCCGAACACACACAACAATGTAAAAAGATTTAAAATAATTTTAAAAATATGTATTTAGATTTAGAATCTGAATTTTTTTTACATAAACGATGTAACTTATTTTAAAATTTTAAAATAAATACATATTTTAAAAATTATTTTAAATTTTTTTTACATCGTTGTGTGTGTTCAGAAATAATTTCAAAATATAATACATAAACTTTTAGGGGTCACGGGGGTAAAGTAGCTGTTAGAAACTACTATACATGCTGCCAACTCTTAAACAGTTAAAGTTAATAGTTGTTTTTAATGGTGTGTGAGCCAGGGTTACAAACCAAAAACTAAATGAAACTTAGGGTTACAAACTATCACGTTTCAAAGTGTTTTGAAATTTTCACGCTCATAATAACAGGATCATGATATTCCTATCAACTATCTAATTAAAATTAGCCATCCGTCTGTCAAATTATTTGGAAAAAAATTTGAAAATAAAATTTGGATAATACGCACCAAAATATATAATGATGGACATGAAAATGTGTATATAAAAAACAGCAAATGTTTAAAAAGAATTGATAATTTCATTAAACCTAAACAAAATTATATGACTGGTAAATCAGAATTCAGTTGGAAAAATGCTAAAAACTGGCTCCTAGTTATTATTTGGAATGGGTGAAACATATATTATAAGCTTATAACCCAAACATGCAAATTCTCTACTATGCAAAAAACACAAAATATAAGAATAAAAGATAAAATAACTCCCTTGTTTGTACAAAAGGAGTAAAATAGCAGGTAATATAGTTATACATCCACATGAACTGAAAGTCTTCTGAAATCCATAATTTGCAAAAGAAAGGAAATGCTGGGATAAGATGACTAGTGAAACGAAGACATGGATAAAGATGACTAGTCAAACAAATGCAGTTGGATATTTGCAGAAGCTTGTTGAAGACGCGACAATTCAGCATCTGATATATCATCAAAAGATTCAAGTTTGATGCACATCTTCTCAAGCACTGGGGAT
Source organism: Daucus carota subsp. sativus (assembly GCF_001625215.2). Lineage (NCBI taxonomy): Eukaryota > Viridiplantae > Streptophyta > Magnoliopsida > Apiales > Apiaceae > Daucus > Daucus carota. The sequence goes on from NC_030382.2 coordinate 55,454,650, forward strand.
CGTCCAAGCACAAATATGAGGAATGCTATGTCGATTCTGCTGCACGAGTAATCCATATTTACTATTTTGAGGTGCTTGAAGGTGAAATCAGTAGGAAACTCTCTCTCCCAAAAATCCATACCAGCAGCATTCGGATTAAGACATTTAACGTCTCCAGCCTATTGTGATTAAAAGTGATAATAGATATTAAACACGAGCCCAAGCATATGATATTGAACAGGCAAATGTAAGCACCAATTAACAGCACATGTGACTTACTACTATATGAAGTTCTTGCAGATTAGGAGACTGCAAAAGCAACTGACGAACATACGAGACTTGCTTCATCTCTTCAAAATTTATTTCCCCAAGCGAAATAACCTTTAGACAGTTATGTGTTACTGGAACTCTCACAGGCACATTATCTTCCCATTGCTGAGCAAAAGGTACAATAGTCAGAGTGAGGGTACAAAAAGAGCAAAAATTTTATCAGTATTAAGGTTAGAGAAGATAAAAAATGATAACACCTTTTCCCTCTATATTGAATTTACAAAAATAATTGGAAATGCTTTTAGCACTTTACCAGTGAAGTGAAGTCTAATATTAAATGAACCAGAAGCGGAGTATGCTCAAGATATATGTATTTAAATATCCCTCTCACAGTAAGATGCTTCAGATTTGGGGAGCAGACGGTCAAAGCTAAAATGTCTTCATTATTAAATTTAAACTTCTCGAGCAGAGGGCAACCTGAAATAAGGTTTTCAATAACCTCAATAGTAACATTGCCGCCAAAAAGGTTTAGGTACTTCAAACAGGGAAATCCTTGAAATCCCAAAGGAGGCTCCACTTTAAACCGATAAAGCTTCAATCTGGTCAGTTTTTGACAAGAAAATATACAAGAAGGTGTGCGGAAAATCCAATAGTTTCTGGTCTGGAAATTCCAATAGTTTCTGGACTGCCACACCTCAAGAAGCAACTCCTTTATATCTTTCCTTGATAGGAAAAGCAGCCATGTATCCATCTCAGTAGAACTTATGGAGTATAAAGTAGATATTTTGAACTTATGAATTGGGCCGTCATGAAGTAAAAAATATCGTACGATAAATCTTAAAATTTTATTCCTAGAAACATTTCTGTAGCAAGAAAAACCCATATATTCTTCGTCAAGTACGAGCTGTGTCATGGTAGCCCATTGATACCTCCACTTTTTAGACAAGATGCTGGTTCTAACGGCATCTCTTGTTGGGACTTTTGCTAGGATGGTTTCAATAATGCTTTGAGGCAGATGACTGATATAATCTTTCCTTGAGAATTCACCCATTTAATATCCCTGGAAAAGCCTGGAAATTATAATTCTAATCATTCCCAAATTAAATCAATATAAAAAACTATGCAGTATGTTTGTATGACTACAACACCTTAAGGCCATGTTTGTTTGAAGGGATTATAATGCCCAGACAACAACATTATTTTCTCTAAATTTAGAGGATTATTATCCCATGTGATTTCATTGTAATCACCTTTTTTTGATTCATTTCTATGGATTATAATATCTTCTCTCACAATGTATTAGAATTCCTTGAGAATGCTCAGTTGAGACAAATATCCTTACTAATTCTTTTACGTTTGTCATGCCAATTAATCTAACCAGACGAAGGAAAAACTTTATGCCAAATAAATCAAATCCTGAAACACATTGAGTGAAGAAATCGATCGGGCTGGCCATACAGTGATTTCAATTTAAGTATTCCCAATTCGATAGATGAAAAAAATCTTCAATTTGTAAAGAATAGCCTGTAATCAAAAACCAATGAAAACCAAAGCAAATGTACCTATGAGAAGAGGGTCTGGGAAGGATAAGATGTACGCAGCCTTACCTCTAATTCCAAAAGCAGAGGCCATTTCCCTAATCCTATACTTGTTAGTTCTACTTCTATCCTATTATCTTGGAAGAATCTAATGATAAGATTGATAGACTTACAGATTGGTTGATATATCACTCACAGTTTGGTAAGTTTTTTTAAGTAATGCAAAATGGTTGCTGAACATCATGTCCGCCTTTCAATTAGGCATCTGCCGCCAATAATTATTCAACTCGACTATAAAATAAGGACTAGTCAAGCAGCATAAAAATAGGGATAAATTCTCTAATATGCGAATAAACTATAGGGATAAATTCTCTAATATGTGAATAAACTATGTACATTGTACACGCAAAGACCTTAATTTAAAATTGGGGAAATTATAAAAATGATTAATTAACTAGGTTGGTCTGTTGATGGGTCGGGTATTAATGTATGCTGAACGATTAATTTCTAAAAGATTTACAAAAATGTAATACGATGCAGTATTCTAACGGAGTTGATTAAACTATATCAAAGGCGGACATGGGATTTAGCTACCAAATTTGCGATGGGGAAATAAAAACCAAAATGCTCAGGAGAGTTTTTCCGAACACCGTTGTGCATTTTAACAAAAAGAAAACACGAAGTTATGACTTCTGAAACAGTTGACATGCAACAGCCACGCGAGCAAATCATTGTGTATCCACCACAAGTCTACCGAACGAAGCAATTACCTATTAAAGCAAAAGAGAAGTAAAAGAGTATACCAGAGATTGAAGGTAGTAATCTTCGTATGCGGAGCAATAATCTGAGAAACAGGAAAAGAAGGGAGGGGGCCGCCGCCATCCGAATGGGAGAGGATGATAAGTTTTAGTATATATAGGGCCCATCAGCAATAGAAGCCAACTACAATCATTGGATCAGAAAGAATAAAAGGCTCTGATCAGCCCACTAAATAAAAAACAGGGGAATAGAAAAAGGAAAAAAGAAAGAAAAGAAAATGGCATTAAGAAATGACAGTTCACCTTTACACACAGCACATGATCGCTAAATAACACATTACAAATATAAACCACAACTACGCCTCTGCAGACAACAACTTCATTCACCTATAAATCATTATTATTTTTTCTCTTCAACCAATAAGGACTTTCCGGTTCCACCCCAATACCACATTATTTTAACTTAATCTTCTTGCCAACTCAATCTAGACCTTTCTCTCACTTCTGCCAAATCAGGTGACCAATTTGTACTGATTCTTTTCACTGCTGCAATATATGTCTGGCCCATCAGCAATTGAAATAAATTGCAATAATTGGAACAAAAGAAACCCAAGGCTCTCGTTAGCCAACTTGTAATTTTAAAAAAAACAGTGGATTTAAGAAAAGTGATGATGAAGATTTTCTTGCCACTTTGAAAACTTTGAACAGAAAAGAAAGACAGCAATTCAAGTTGAAGAAGGTGAGAGCCGCAGGGAGCTTGTGGAACTTAGCAGTTGCCACTCGGTTTTCAAAGGTGGTTCAGACTCCAATTGATAGGGATAGTTGAGCATAGAGAAAAACAATAAGTTGTTTCAGACCAGGTGTTTAATGAAGTGCTTCACTAAAGACAATCATTTCTTCCTTAAATATTTTTACAAAATAAAAGCTTGTGCAATAAGAATATCAGATTACTCAAATATCAACATATACGGTATGCTACCCTATGATCCGGTGCATATTTATACATTATAGAGTAGGTTGGACCTGAGCATAATATAGGAAGGGACAAAATAAAAGTTGTAGTATATATATTGGCTTATACTCGAATAAAAATTATAAACTCGTCACAGTTGTGCATCATTGATAATCCAAAAAATTCACTTGACCATATGGATCAGTAAGTAGTGTTACGACTAGTGTTTTGTAGTACTATAACTGTCTGCAAGTGGTGATTTGTACCACTCTAATGGGCTAGTGTTTTGTAGTACTGCAAGTCTGTAACTGTCTGCAAGTGGTTATTTGTGACTAGTTTTCCTTTTTCAAGATAACATCGTTGTAATGGAGCACCACGCTATATGTCGGCTAACAGTCTACCAAAACAAAATAAGTCAGAAATCAAACAAAAAGAGAGAGATTAAGGAAATACCAGCTAAGAACAAAGGGGGAAGGACATGCATAAGATGCGTAGCCAGAGTATGTTGTCAATTTGTCGAGAAGCTCTTCGAAAACCACTTTGTTAATCATATTCTTTTGTCCACTGTACGCAGGTGCAACACACATGGCCTCAAGCATCGGAGAATGTCCAAGCACAAATATGAGAAAATCTATGACCTTCTCCGTAAACACGACCGCCATGTTACTACTTTAAGGTACTTGAATGTGAAACCAGTAGTCAGTAGGGCATTTTAACAACTTTGAGGACATGTAGCCAGGTGTTTAAGTGTGTTCATTCGAGTCCAAACCAATAAAAATGCAGAATAGTTGCATGTTAATTGTATAGTGTAATAGTGGAACGATATCAAATTTTCAGAAGTGACAATTTATAGAACAGTTGGTGGGCAAAAACATACCTATACTAATTGTGATATGTAGAACAGTTGGTAGGCAACAGTGATTGAGCCGGAGATTTGAGCGAATTTGGTCAGAATCGCCAAAATTATTCTGAAAATTTGGTTCAAAAGAAAGTATTGCAAGTCCTGCTTGACGATTTCTAACATTTTCTAAAACTCTGCAAAATCCTCGTGCACATTCAAGAAATTAAGAACTCAATTTCATAAACCCTAGTGTAAACCCAATCTTTTTATCCAAGCAAACTTTTGGAATTTTTTTATAAACTCATTTTTAGGAAAAAAGACATTTTCACGAAATATATTTTTCATAAATTTTTAGAGCTTTTTTATAAAAGAATAATTTCAAAAATCATTTTCTTTGAAATTATTTTTTACTTCTACATTTTACATTCTCCTCTTTGTTTATATGGTTAGAAATATAAAGAAAGTCACATTCTTGTTTATAAATGTTCTTAGTAAATAATTCTCTACATTTTACATTCTCATGTTTGTTTATATGGCTAGGAATATAAATAAAGCCACATTCTTCTTTATAAATGTTCTTGGTAAATAATTCAGTCCGCCTGGTTCAAACTAAATTTTTTTTCTAGAAAACAATCGAGACGATATCTATTTTAACGGAAAAAACTGAACCAACTAAACAGAAAACAACCGAGAAGATATCTATTATAACAGAAAAAAACTGAACCAACTAAACTGTAAAATAGAATCTAACTGAAATATAAGCAGTTTAGTTTGGTTTTTGGGTTTTGCACAACTCTAACTGTCTGAAAAGATTTACATAAGGACCTAATATAAATACATCCTGACGCCTGATGAATATCTTACTGAAGCCACAGTTCGCAGAAGTTTAGCGTTCAAGCCTAATAATTTCTTCAACAATTAGATCTTAGAACCAAAGTAGCCAAGGAAAGAAGTAAGAAAAGAAAAACATAGTTACAGGAATCACTTCACTGGGGGTCCAAAAATTTAATTTCAACATTTGGAAAAGCTTTTCCAAGACTCAGCACTTCATTCACTATACTCATTAGTCCGCGGCAATTATAAGGAGGTGAAACATTCATCATCTGAAGCACTGGAGAACGTCCAAGCACCAATTTGAGGAATTCTATTTCATGTTCTCTAGACACCTCCGTCATTTTTACTACTTTAAGGTGCTTAAATGTGAAATCAGAAGGGCATTGTTTCTCCCAAAAATTCAAACCAGCAGCTTTACGATGAACATTTTTTCTGGCCTCCTGTGTGATCAGAAGCGATGAAAAAATAACTAAAGACTGATAAAAAAATTATATAAGCACAAAAAACAACAGGGCATGTGACTTACTGAGATTTGAAGTTCTTCTATATTAGGGGACTTCAAAATCAAGTTAAGAGCATATAAAACTGCATTCATGTCTTCAAAATTTATTCCTCCAAGTTCGATAAACTTCACAGAGTCATACGTAAGTGGAACTTTTACAAGGATGTCATCTTCCCAAGTCTGAGCAACAGGATCAGCCGAAAGAGGGTGAGTGTGCATCATTTGTTAAGTGTTAACTTAAAGAGAAATTTAGAGACAGTTTAACACCATTTCATCATCTATCAAGTATTAATTATGCTTAAAGAACTACCTTGAAGAAGATTATGCTTAGAGAAACCAGAATTGGGATATACTCAAGATATACGTCTCTGAAGTTTCCATCCAAAATAAGATGCTTCATATTTGGGGCACGGACGGATAAAACTAGTTCATCCATATTTCGAAATTTAAATTCCTCAAGAAGAGGGCAAATTGAAATAAGGTTTTCAATAATCTCACGAGAAACTGTACAATGAATTAGGTTAAGGTACTTCAGACATGGAAAACCTTGAAATTTCAGAGGCGGCTTCACCACAAACTTGCAAAGCTTCAATCTTGTCAGTCCTTGACAAGAAAATAAATGAGAAGGCGTGGGAATGCTATTGATACAGATCCAATTACCGCCAAGAATTAACTCTTCAATATCATTCCTTGATATCACACGTAGCCATTGATCGATATCAGTAGACATTCTCAAGTATGAAGTAGTTACTTTAAACTTATGAATCAGGGGGTGGGGATCCTAGATGAAATACAAATGAGTTCTGAACTCAAGCTTCTCAGTGGCCCACTACTCATCGCAACTTCCACTGCCAAGTTATTAGTAACTTATAATGTTTGGAAAAGGGATAAATATCAAGTAGGTCACTCGTTTCGTCCAAATGTATCAATTGGGTCACTGATTCCCAAATTGACTCAAATGAGACACACATTAGAAAAATTTGTATCAAAAATATCACTCTCTATCGTTAGTCAAATTTTGAAAGTATTATATATCGAGTTTCGCACATTTTTTATGAATGGTACTACATCCAAATGAAAGATTCCGAGTTCTACTATTTTCACTAATATTTTTAGATTTTTAAAATTTTATCAACTATTTATTTTTAATTTTTTGATTGTTTTATTTGATTTAAATAAAAATAAATAGGAGATAAATTTTTAAAAATCTAAAAATATTATCTAAAATACTAGAATTCAGAATCTTTCATTTAGATGTAATACCATTCATAAAAAATGTGCGAAACTCAATATATAATACTTTCAAAATTTCGACTAACGATAGAGTAATATTTTTGATACAAATTTTTCTAATGAGTGTCTCATTTGAGTCATTTGGAAATCAGTGACTCAATTGATACATTTGGACGAAACAAGTGACCTACTTGATATTTATCCCGTTTGGAAAAACACCACACTGGCTCCCATTTGGTGGACAAAATGCTAGTTCTATAAGAATCCCATATTGGTTCTTCTATTAATTTGAAATCAACAATGCTTTGTGGCAGATACCTGAATTTATCCTTCCTTGAGCCCTTGCCCATCTTTTAATATCCCTGCAAAAAGCATACAAATTTTGAGTGTAATCGTTGCCATAATAAACCAATTTTCGAACAATAATGTTGTTTAAATTCACATATAGCATCTCTGTCCAAACCATAACTATCTATCTTCAAGACACTGTTTCAAAAAAAAATGAAAGAGACAAAATGTCAAACACTTGAAACGCAATATAAAGCTTCCGCTCAAGCATATAAGTTGTATTTTATTTTCGAAGAAGTGGTCACTAACTACTGAACAAACAATATAAGTTACCCAATTAATGGGAGAAAAACTTAAGGACATACCAGATACTACTAATGCTATAAAAATCTCTTTCTCCAAGTACGCCAAGCCAGAGAGATGGAGAGGAATAGATACGGAAGATTTGAAAAAAACTTGTCAAGCAACAAGGAATTTCCAGGATATTCTGATCATGTAGAACATTGTTTCAGTCGTTTCAAGTTGCGAATATCAAACTTTTGTACTCCGTAAAAGATTTCTTTTAATTTGTAATTTTACTCAAAGATGAACTATGAAAAAAAGCAGAATCATAAGAAAACCAAATTACCAAATTGCTATTTATTGAAAAGAGTATATTGCACTTTGTAATCCCACACTTTGACTCATTGACAAATCAGACCTCACACTTTGAAACGTGTTACTTTGTAACTCTAAGTTTCATTTAGCTTTCGGTTTGTAACCATGGCTCACACCTCCGTTAAAAACAACCGTTAACATTAACTGTTTGAAATGTGACAATGTATATATTAGTCTCTAATAGATACTTTACCCCCATGACACCTCAAAATTTGTGTATTATATTTTAAAATTATTTCCGAACACACACAACGATGTAAAAAGATTTGAAATAATTTTAAAAATATGTATTTAGATTTAGAATCTGAATTTTTTTTACATAAACGATGTAACTTTTTTTAAAATTTTAAAATAAATACATATTTAAAAAATTATTTTAAAATTTTTTTACATCGTTGTGTGTGTTCAGAAATAATTTCAAAATATAATACATAAACTTTTAGGGGTCACACGAGTTAAAGTGGTAGAAAGTAATATACATACTGCCAACTCTCAAACAGTTAAAGTTAATGGCCGTTTTTAACGGATGTGTGAGCCAGGGTTACAAATCGAAAACTAAATGAAACTTAGAGTTACAAAATATCACGTTTCAAAATGTGGGATCTGATTTGCTAATGAGCCAAAGTCTGGGGTTCCAAAATGCAATATACTCATCCGAAAACTGTTTCGAAATTTTCACGCTCATAATAACGGGATCATGATATTCCTATCAACTATCTAATTATAATTAGCCATCCGTCTGTCAAATTGTTTGGAAACAAATTTGAAAACAAAATTTGGATAGTACGCACCAAGATATATAATGATGGACATGAAAATGTGTACATAAAAACAGCAAATGTTTAAAAAGAATTGATAATTTCATTAAACCCAAACAAAATTATATGACTGGTAATCAGAATTCAGTTGGAAAAATGCTAAAAACTGGCTCCTAGTTATTATCTCGAATGGGTGAAACATATATTATAAGCTTAACCCAAACATGCAAATTCTCTGCTTTATGCAAAAAACACAAAATATAAGAATAAAAAATAAAATAACTCCCTTGTTTGTACAAAAGGAGTAAAATAGCAGGTAATATAGTTATACATCCACAAGAACTGAAAGTCTTCTGAAATCCATAATTTGCAAAAGAAAGGAAATGCTGCGATAAGATGACTAGTGAAACAAAGACATGGATAAAGATGACTAGTCAAACAAATGCAGTTGGATATTGGCAGAAGCTTGTTGAAGACGCGACAATTCAGCATCTGATATATCATCAAAAGATTCAAGTTTGATGCACATCTTCTCAAGCACTGGGGATCGTCCAAGCACAAATATGAGGAATGCTATGTCGATTCTGCTGCACGAGTAATCCATATTTACTATTTTGAGGTGCTTGAAGGTGAAATCAGTAGGAAATTCTCTCTCCCAAAAATCCATACCAGCAGCATTCTGATGATTAAGACATTTAAAGTCTCCAGCCTATTGTGATCAAAAGGGATAATAGATATTAAACACGAGCCCAAGCATATAATATTGAACAGGCAAATGTAAGCACCAATTAACAGCACATGTGACTTACTAGTATATGAAGTTCTTGCAGATTAGGAGACTGCAAAAGCAACTGACGAACATACGAGACTTGCTTCATCTCTTCAAAATTTATTTCCCTAAGCGAAATAACCTTTAGACAGTTATGTGTTACTGGAACTCTCACAGGCACACTATCTTCCCATTGCTGAGCAAAAGGTACAATAGTCAGAGTGAGGGTACAAAAAGAGCAAAAAATTTATCAATATTAAGGTTAGAGATTATAAAAATTGATAACACCTTTTCCCTCTATATTGAATTTACAAAAATAATTGGAAATACTTTTAGCAGTTTACCAGTGAAGTGAAGTCTAATATTAAATGAACCAGAGACGGAGTATGCTCAAGATATATGTATTTAAATATCCCTCTCACAGTAAGATGCTTCAGATTTGGGGAGCAGACGGTCAAAGCTAGATTGTCTCCATTACTAAATTTAAACTTCTCAAGCAGAGGGCAACCTGTTATAAGGTTTTCAATAACCTCAATAGTAACCTCGCCGCCAAAAAGGTTTAGGTACTTCAAACAGGGAAATCCTTGAAATCCCAAAGGAGGCTCCACTTTAAACCGATAAAGCTTCAATCTGGTCAGTTTTTGACAAGAAAATATACAAGAAGGTGTGCGGAAATTCCAAAAGTTTCTGGACTGAGAATTCCAATAGTTTCTGGACTGCCACACCTCAAGAAGCAACTCCTTTATATCTTTCCTTGATAGGAAAAGTAGCCATGTATCCATCTCAGTAGAACTTATGGAGTATAAAGTAGATATTTTGAACTTATGAATTGGGCCGTCATGAAGTAAAAAATATCGCACGATAAATCTTAAAATTTTATTCTTAGAAACATTTCTGTAGCCAGAAAAACCCATATATTCTTCGTCAAGTACGAGCTGTGTCATGGTAGCCCACTGATACCTCCACTTTTTAGACAAGATGCTGGTTCTAACGGCATCTCTTGTTGGGACTTTTGCTAGGATGGTTTCAATAATGCTTTGAGGCAGATGACTGATATAATCTTTCCTTGAGAATTCACCCATTTAATATCCCTGGAAAACCCTGGAAATTATAATTCTAATCATTCCCAAATTAAATCAATATAAAAAACTATGCAGTATGTTTGTATTACTACAACACCTTAAGGCCATGTTTGTTTGAAGGGATTATAATGCCCAGACAACAACATTATTTTCTCTAAATTTAGAGGATTATTATCCCATGTGATTGTATTGTAATCACCTTTTTTTGATTCATTTCTATGGATTATTATATCTTCTCTCACAATGTATTAGAATTCCTTAAGAATGCTCAGTTGAGACAAATATCCTTACTAATTCTTTTACGTTTGTCATGCCAATTAATCTAACCAGATGAAGGAAAAACTTTATGCCAAATAAATCAAATCCTGAAACACATTAAGTGAATAAATCGATCGGGCTGGCCATACAGTGATTTCAATTTAAGTATTCCCAATTCGATAGATGAAAAAAATCTTCAATTTGTAAAGAATAGCCTGTAATCAAAAACCAATGAAAACCAAAGCAAATGTACCTATGAGAAGAGGGTCCGGGAAGGATAAGATGTACGCAGCCTTACTTCAATTTGTAAAGAATAGCCTGTAATCAAAAACCAATGAAAACCAAAGCAAATGTACCTATGAGAAGAGGGTCTGGGAAGGATAAGATGTACGCAGCCTTACCTCTAATTCCAGAAGCAGAGGCCATTTCCGTAATCCTATACTTGTTAGTTCTACTTCTATCCTATTATCGTGGAAGAATCTAATGATAAGATTGATAGACTTACAGATTGGTTGAAATATCACTTACAGTTTGATAAGTTATTTTTAAGTAATGCAAAATGGTTGCTGAACATCATGTCCGCCTTTCAATTAGGCATCTGCCGTCAATAATTATTCAACTCGACTATAAACTAAGGACTACAGCATAAAAAAAGGGATAAATTCTCTAATATGGGAATAAACTATAGGGATAAATTCTCTAATATGTGAATAAACTATGTACATTGTACACGCACAGACCTTAATTTGAAATTGGGGAAATGATAAAAATGATAAATTAACTAGGTTGGTCATTTGATGGGTCGGGTATTAATGTATGCTGAACGATTAATTTCTAAAAGATTTACAAAAGTGTAATATGATGCAGTATATTAACGGAGTTGATTAAACTATATCAAAGGCGGACATGGGATTTAGCTACCAAATTTGCGACGGGGAAATAAAAACCAAAATGCTCAGGAGAGTTTTTCCGAACACCGTTGTGCATTTTAACAAAAAGAGAACACGAAGTTATGACTTCTGAAACAGTTGACAAGCAACAGCCACGCGAGCAAATCATTGTGTATCCACCACAAGTCTACCAAACGAAGCAATTACCTATTAAAGCAAAAGAGAAGTAAAAGAGTATACCAGAGACTGAAGGTAGTAATCTTCGTATGCGGTGCAATAATCTGAGAAACAGGAAAAGAAGGGAGGGGGCGGCCGCCATCCGAATGGGAGAGGATGATATGTTTTTGTATATATAGGGCCCATCAGCAATAGAAACCAACTACAATCATTGGATCAGAAAGAATAAAAGGCTCTGATCAGCCCACTAGATAAAAAACAGGGGAATGGAAAAAGGAAAAAAGAAAGAAAAGAAAATGGCATTAAGCAATAACTTCATTTCAAATATAAACACATTTCAAATACAAACCACAACTACGCCTCTGCAGACAACAACTTCATTCACCTATAAATCATTATTATTCTCTTCAACCAATAAGGACTCTCCGGTTCCACCCCAATACCACATTATTTTAACTTAATCTTCTTGCCAACTCAATCTAGACCTTTCTCTCTCTTCTGCCAAATCCGGTGACCAATTTGTAATTCTTGTCACTGCTGCAATATATGTCTGGCCCATCAGCAATTGAAATATATTGCAATAATTGGAACAAAAGAAACCCAAGGTTCGGTAGCCAACTTGAAATTTTAAAAAAAAAACAGTGGATTTAAGAAAAGTGATGATGAAGATTTTCTTGCCACTTTTAAAACTTTAAACAGAAAAGAAAGGCAGCAATTCAAGTTGAAGAAGGTGAGAGCCGCAGGGAGCTTGTGGAACTTAGCAATTGCCACTCGGTTTTCAAAGGTGGTTCAGACTCCAATTGATAGGGATAGTTGAGCATAGAGAAAAACAATAAGTTGTTTCAGACCAGGTGTTTAATGAAGTGCTTCACTAAAGACAATCATTTCTTCTATTTTTACAAAATGGAAGCTTGTGCAATCAGAATATCAGATTACTCAAATATCAACATATACGGTATGCTACCCTATGATCCGGTGCATATTTATACATTATAGAGTAGGTTGGACCTGAGCATAATATAGAAAGGGACAAAATAAAAGTTGTAGTATATATATTGGCTTATACTCGAATAAAAATTATAAATTCGTCACAGTTGTGCATCATTGATAATCCAAAAAATTCACTGGACTATATGGATCAGTAAGTAGTGTTAAGACTAGTGTTTTGTAGTACTATAACTGTCTGCAAGTGGTGATTTGTACCACTCTAATGGACTAGTGTTTTGTAGTACTGCAAGTCTGTAACTGTCTGCAAGTGGTTATTTGTGACTAGTTTCCCTTTTTCAAGATAACATCGTTGTAATGGAGCACCACGCTATATGTCGGCTAACAGTCTACCAAAACAACACAAGTCAGAAATCAAACAAAAAGAGAGAGATTAAGGAAATACCAGCTAAGAACAAAGGGGGAAGGACATGCATAAGATGCGTAGCCAGAGTATGTTGTCAATTTGTCGAGAAGCTCTTCGAAAACCACTTTGTTAATCATATTCTTTTGTCCACTGTAAGCAGGTGCAACACACATGGCCTCAAGCAACGGAGAATGTCCAAGCACAAATATGAGAAATTCTATGACCTTTTCCGTAAACACGACCGCCATGTTACTACTTTAAGGTACTTGAATGTGAAACCAGTAGTCAGTAGGGCATTTTAACAACTTTGAGGACATGTAGCCAGGTGTTTTAAGTGTGTTCATTCGAGTCCAAACCAATAAAAATGCAGAATAGTTGCATGTTAATTGTATAGTGGAACGATAACAAATTTTCTGAAGTGACAATTTATAGAACAGTTGGTGGGCAAAAACATACCTATACTAATTGTGATATGTAGAACAGTTGGTAGGCAACAGTGATTGAGCCGGAGATTTGAGCGAATTTTGTCAGAATCGCCAAAATTATTCTGAAAATTTGGTTCAAAAGAAAGTATTGCAAGTCCTGCTCGACGATTTCTAACATTTTCTGAAACTCTGCAAAATCCTCGTGCACATTCAAGAAAATCAAGAAGATTTCTTAGAACTCAATTTCATAAACCCTCGTGTACACCCATTTTTTTTTTATCCAAACAAAGTTTTGGAATTTTTTTATAAACTCATTTTTAGGAAAAAAAGACATTTTCACGAAATATATTTTTCATAAATTTTTTGAGATTTTTCCAATAAAAGAGTAATTTCAAAAAACATTTTCCTTGAAATTATTTTTACTCCCTACATTCTACATTCTCCTCTTTGTTTATATGGCTAGAAATATAAACAAAGCCACATTCTTGTTTATAAATGTTCTTAGTAAATAATTCGGTCTACTTGGTTCAAACTAAATATTTTTTCTAGAAAACAATTGAGACTTTATCTATTTTAACGGAAAAAACTGAACCAATTGAACAGAAAACAACTGAGATGGTTTCTATTTTAACGGAAAAAACTGAACCAGCTGAACTGTAAAATAGAATCAAACTAAAATATAAGCAGTTTCATTTGGTTTCTGCGTTTTGCACAACTCTACCTGTCTGAAAAGGTTTACATAAGGACCTGATATAAATACATCCTGAATCCTGGTAAATATCTTACTGAAGCCACAATTCGCAGAAGTTTAGCGTTCAAGCTTAAAAATTTCTTCAACAATTAGATCTAAGAACCAAAAAATAAAGTAGCCAAGGAAAAAAGTAAGAAAAGAAAGGCATAGTTACAGAAATCACTTCACTAGGGGTCCAAGAATTTAATTTCAACATTTGGAAAAGCTTTTCCAAGACTCAGCACTTTATTCACCATACTCATTCGTCCGCGACAACTATCAGGAGGTGAAACATTCATCATCTGAAGCACTGGAGAACGTCCAAGCACAAATTTGAGGAATTCTATTTCATGTTCTCTAGACACTTCCGTCATTTTTACTACTTTAAGGTGCTTAAATGTGAAATCAGAAGGGCATTGTTTCTCCCAAAAATCTAAGCCAGCAGCTTTACGATGAACATTTTTGCTGGCCTCCTGTGTGATCAGAAGCGATAAAAAAATAACTAAAGACTGATAAAAGAATTATATAAGCACAAAAAACAACAGGGCATGTGACTTACTGAGATTTGAAGTTCTTCTATATTAGGGGACTTCAAAATCAAGTTAAGAGCATATAAAACTGCATTCATGTCTTCAAAATTTATTCCTCCAAGTTCGATAAACTTCACAGAGTCATACGTAAGTGGAACTTTTACAAGGATACCATCTTCCCAAGTCTGAGCAACAGGATCAGCCGAAAGAGGGTGAGTGTGCATCATTTGTTAAGTGTTAACTTAAAGAGAAGTTTACAGACAGTTTAACACCATTTCATCATCTATCAAGTATTAATAAAGCTGAAAAGAACTACCTTGAAGAAGATTATGCTTAGAGAAACCAGAAGTGGGATATACTCAAGATATACGTCTCTGAAGTTTCCATCCACAATAAGATGCTTCATATTTGGGGCACGGACGGATAAAACTAGTTCATCCATATTTTGAAATTTAAATTCCTCAAGAAGAGGGCAACCTGAAATAAGGTTTTCAATAACCTCACGAGAAACTGTACAATGAATTAGGTTAAGGTACTTCAGACATGGAAAACCTTGAAATTTCAGAGGCGGCTTCACCACAAACTTGCAAAGCTTCAATCTTGTCAGTCCTTGACAAGAAAATAAATGAGAAGGCGTGGGGATGCTATTGATACAGATCCAATTACCGCCAAGACTTAACTCTTCAATATCTTTCCTTGATATCGCACGTAGCCATTGATCGATATCAGTAGACATTCTCAAGTATGAAGTAGTTACTTTAAACTTATGAATAGGGCCATCATGAAGTAAAAGAAATTGTGTGACAAAGTTTGCAAGTCTTATCTCTGCAGCTTTTTGATCATCTAGAGAACCATCTGGTATTTCGTCAAATACGAGTAGAGTCATGGCTGTCCATTGATACCTCCACTTGGGAGACAAGATGCTGGTTTTTACAGCATCCCTTATTGGGATCTTTGTTAGGATTTTTTCGATGATGTTTTGAGGCAGATCACTGATATTGTTATCCTTCCTTAAGCACTTCCCCATCTTATAAAACCCCTAGGAAAGCATACAAATCATTACTTAAATCATTCCAGTTGAATGTTACCTACATTACCATTGATTCAAAGAAAAAAAATGGTCAAACACAACACAAACATAAAAGATAGTGATGAATCAAAAGTCTATACTTTAGTCCAGCAAAACAAAACAGACATGTGTCCAGTTAAACTAAAAAGAGAGATGGTTAAGGAAATACTAACCAGACAGCAGAGGTAACTAAAAGAAACTTAGGAACATGACGTCATACCCTGGTGGGAGAGACTTGTCTTCAATCGTCCCAGATTCTTGATTTGATCCGGAGACTCACGAGAACAGATACTAGTAATTTGCAAGACCGCCTACTTATTTAGAAGAAAAAAAAACTTCGTAATTGATGCGAGACAATCTATCTAGATACATACATGGGATAAAAAGAAAACTTCTTGCTCATCCAAAAAGTTTGCAAGGGCGTTTTGCTTGCTGGTGTAATTAGGTTGTGCGCTTCGCTTATGGTGCAATGGTGCATATATACAAGACCAATCTGTCATATTTTCAATCTAACTTTGTTTATAATAAGTAAAAATTTAGATTTAAATTTTATTTGAAATTCATAACATTCAAATATCAATATAAAACTCATAATTTGAAATGATACCTCAAATTATTATATCATTTGAAATCCAGAATTTAAAATATATAATATATTTTCATTTGAAATTCAGAACATTTAAATACTAATATAAATATCAGAATTTGAAATGGCATCTCAAATCATGTCTTTTGAAATCTAAAATTTAAAATAAAATTCATGTTTATATACCATATCTCATATTATTTAAATTATTAATTTTTGAATATAAGGATTTTCTAGTGTAAACAACTTATCTTTAGTTAAGAGACGAATTTTAATTAACTTTTATCTTATTAATAATAATGAACCTGTATGTACAAAATTTTCATCAATCAAAATGTTTTAAATAACTAAAAAGTTGAACACACACAAGAATGATCTCAGATACAACTTCATAAATATGTTACTTTTAACTAAAAAAACATATATAAATAATTAATATAAATTATTTTTTAGATTCATTTGTTTTCAGTTATATATTTAATTAATTAAAATATTAAAACTAATTTTTGTTGAGCTAATAAGAATATAATAATTCGATATATGTTCGTCCATTGCAATCTCGTACTATATTTTGATCAAAAATTTAAAATTTGCAATACACGTCATCAATCTCAAAACGAACTTTTAATTGAAAATTAAAAAACGAAATACGCATAAAAAATCCCAAGACATGAACTTTTGATGTCCAAGAAAGGAGGTGAGCATAAAAACATGGTGTATCAAATTAAGATCAGAGTCATGCTAAAATACCACTTGTGAACAAGCGCCTGGAAAAGCCAAGCTGATTCTTCTGGCTTCAAGGCTTCAACAATTAAGATGAGACAACTGACAAACACATTTTAAAAACTAATCACAGGTTACCCAAAGACAACAAGACATAGAGATATGCATATACGAATATGCAGCACTTCACCAGGGATCCAAAAAATTTATTTCAACACTGGGAGAAACTCGTCCAACACGCAGCACCTCATTCACCATATTCATCTGTCCATCTTTATAATACATAGACGGAGGTGAAACACTCACAACCTCAAGAACCGGAGAACGTTCGAGCACAAATTTGAGAAACTCTATGTTATGTTTGTTCATCACGTTCGACATTTTCATAACTTTAAGGTGCTTGAATGTGAAGTCAGAAGGGCAACATTTCTCCCAAAAATCCAAGCCAGCAGCTTTATAATGACCACAACTGAGATCCTCCTAGGTGATCAGAAGGGAGACAAGATAAATAAAGCTAAGAAACAATAGCAAAGACCGAGCAAAAAATGATGATCAGATAGATAGTCACACAAAATAGCAGGACATATGACTTACTGAGACTCGAAGTTCCTGAAGATTAGGGGAGTGCAAAAGTAAGTGAAGAACATACAACACTGCGTTCATCTCTTCAAAATTAATGCCTTCAAGTTCAATGATCTTTATAGAATCGTAAGTAACTGGAACTTTCACAAGGAGATTATCTTTCCAAACCTGAGCACAGGACAGCAGAAAGAGAGTAAGTGTACAAAAAGAGTGCATCATCTAAATACCCAGAGTAAAGATTAGAGAAGATAAAAACAACACCACCTTTTCAAAGATTATGCATAAATAAACCAGAACTGGAGTATGCTCAAGATATAAGTCTCTCAAGTATCCAGCGGCAAACAGATGCTTCAGATTTGGGGCACGGACTGTCAAAGCTAGTTTGTCCGCAGTTATCAATTTAAACTTCTCAAGAAGAGGGCAACTTGAAAGAAGGTTTTCAATAAACTCAAGAGCAGCTGTGCAATGTACCAGGTTAAGGTACTTTAAACAAGGAAAGCCTTGAAATTTTAAAGGAGGCTTCACCACAAACTTGCAAAGCTTCAATCTTGTCAGTCCTTGACAAGAAAATAAATGAGAAGGCGTTGGGATGCTATTGATACAGTTCCAATTTTCGCCAAGAATTAACTCTTCTATATCTTTCCTTGATATGACACGTAGCCATTGATCGATATCAGTAGACATTCTCAAGTATGAAGTAGTTACTTTAAACTTATGAATAGGGCCATCATGAAGTAAAAGAAATTGTGTGACAAAGTTTGCAAGTCTTATCTCGGCAGCTTTTTGATCATCTAGAGAACCATCTGGTATTTCGTCAAATACGAGGAGAGTCATGGCTGTCCATTGATACCTCCACTTGGTAGACAGGATGCTGGTTTTTACAGCATCCCTTATTCGGATCTTTGTTAGGATTTTTTCAATAATGTTTGGAGGCAGATCACTGATATTGTTATCCTTCCTTGAGCACTTACCCATCTTAAACCCTAGAAAAGCATACAAATCATTCCAATTATCATTAACCAATTGAAATTATGGCATAGTTGCATGTTACCTGTAAGTTATGAAAGATTCAAAGAACAAAAGCATCAAACAGTTGACAAACAATTATAAAAGATAGATGTATTAAACAGTCTATATACTTCATCAGTCCAGCAGAACAAAACGATTACATGTATCCAGAATCCAGTCAAACTGAAAAGAGAGATGCGTAAGGAAATACAAACCAGAAATCAGAGGTAACTATAAGAAAATTTGAGAGTGTGAGAACTGTCCCAGTAAAAACGGGGTCTTCCTTGATCTGAAAAAGATCTCGGTTTTGAACCTCACCAATTCCCTGAGTTCAACCGAGTTGAAGAGACTGTAAGAAGATTTTCCTTTATTTGTTAGTATGAAACTAGTCCAGGTCTTCTAATATGTTTTTTCACCAAAAATTCGATATCCTAATAATAAATACTTAACCTTTGTCTCCGGGATGCGTTATGTTATGCATATAAACCGTCAAGCTTCTGCAAGTTTTGCCAAAGTTTTTGCCGCATCACCTACCAACAATTGGCGTTTTGCTTGCTGCTATAATTATGTTTTGCGTTTTATTTAGTCGTGTATTTTTACAAGGTTATATCGCATTATCGCTCGGTACCTTTTTTTGAGAGCACTGTTAAAATTGCTCCAACGATTTGTAAAACTGGTAAGAAAATATAACATGTACCTTGACACTTTTTTTTTAACAGTCATGCTGCTTTAAACAGTTTGTTCACAGTTGTATCCACCTCGGCTATTTATCAAAAAAATGACCTTTTCAAACATTCATCGTGTGTGCAACAACTTCTAAACATTATTGTGGGAGTTCTGGGTTAAATCATTTTTGCCAAATTACGTAGTCGAATAACAAACTAACAACTACTTATTTAACTTTTTGAAATTATTATTATTATTATTTTGAATAAAAATATTATATCAATAAATTTATTCATAAAAAAAAATATTGCATTTTCAAAAAAAAAATATTTGCAAATAATATTTCTAATTATGTGCTCAGCATCTTAAAATGTGTGCTAAAATAAATATAGTTCAAACCAGCTGCGTAGGGATGCTAAAATGCTGTCTAATACTCTATCCATCCGTTTTACGGCTGGTTTGACTATATTTATTTTGACTTGAACGAGTACTGTGATTGATCATGCATACACGAAACAGGATTAGAGATGAAGAATACTTCTTTGTTGTGGATGAGAAAACTGACATGGTAATATAGCGACAGATCCCAAACAAAGTTTTTTTCTTTTCTACCATCCACATTTTGCAAAAACTGATTGTTTTCATGTCCGCAATAAGTTCAGCGACTGACAAACTATAGCAGCAAAGAACAAAGGAAGAAGGAGAATTCATGAGATTATTACAGATAAGGTGCCTCGTCCAAGTATGTTAACTTTATGAGGAGCTCGACGAAAACGCAGCACTTCGTTCACCATTTTCATGGCTTCGCCATCTTCATAATTAGGTGAAATGCTAATCATTTTAAGTACCGGAGATCGACCAAGCACAAATCTGACAAATTCCAATGCATTTTTGGTGAAAATGTTTGACAGCTTTACTGTTTTAAGATGTTTGAATGTGAAATCAGCAGGACATTTCCTCTCCCAAATGTCAATATCTGCATTTTTGTAATGACCAGGATTGGCTACACCAGAATACTGTGTAAATAAAAGGGAGACATGATAAGTGATCACAGGCTGATAGAACAATGATAAACAAAGACCAAAGTATATAACACAAAATGTGACTTACATATAAATAATGTTCTTCAAGATCAGGAGACTGCAAAATCAAGTGATACAGCACATCATTTATCCCTCGTCATCATTATTGTAATATAATGTTTACAAAATTTAAGAGTACTTATTATCCCTACATTAATTAAAAAGAATAATACAAACTTACTTCAATCTTATGAAGTAAGACATGTATCAATCAAAAACATATAATATACCATAACAAGACATGTGACTTACTGAGATTTGAAGTTCTTGTAGATTAGGGGACAGCAAAAGCAGTTGAAGAACATACAACACTTTAGCCAAGTCTTTAAAATCCAGTTTTCTAATTTCAATGGACTTTAGATAATCATATGTAACTGGAACCTTCCTAAGGATATCACCTCTCCAAACCTGAGCAAAAGGTACTTCAGAAAACAAGAGTACAAACAGAGTGCATGAATTGTAAATTCAAATAGAAAGATAGAAAAATGGAAAACAATAACACCTTTTCCTCATCTATTAAGTTTAAAAAACAGGTACAATAAGTTATCACTTTACCCATGGATAGAAGTGTATGCTGATAGCAGTCACAAGGGGCATATGCTCAAGATATAAGTCTTCAAAATTTCCACCCACAGTAAGATGCTTCAAATTTGGGGCACGGATAGTCAAAGCTAGCTTATCCATAATATTACTAAATTTAAACTTTTCAAGAAGAGGGCAACCTGAAATAAAGTTTTCAATATCCTCACGACTAATCGTAACACCATCTAGCTCAAGGTAATTTAAACATGGAAATCCCTGAAATCCAAAAGGAGGCTCGACTGTGAATCCAGAAAGCGTCAATCTGGTCAGTTTTCGGAAAGTAAATATACTCTGTGGCATAGAAAACCTTGGGTAATTCCACTTCCGTCCCTTTCCGTATACATCAAGAACTACCTCTTTTATATCTGCCCTTGATATGAGACGTAGCCATTGATCAATGTTGGTAGACTTTCTCAAGTACGATGTAGTAAGTTCGAACTTTTGAATAAGTTTGAACTTTTGAATAGGGCCTTTATGAAGCATAAGAAATCTCATCATAAAGTCTACGGATTCTTTCTCGGCAACTTTTTTGTCATCGCAAAGACAAAAACATTTTTCATCAAATACAAGTTCTGTCATGGTTGTCCATTGATACCTCCACTTGCTAGACAAAATGCTGGTTCTTACAGCATCCTTTATCGGCAATTTTGTTAGAATCAAATCAATAATGCTTTGAGGCAGATAACTGATAATATCCATACTTGTGAATTAAGCCAATTTACTCATTTCGGGTCCTCAAGAAGCCTGAAATTATGAGTCAGAAATCATTTCCAAAATCAACCAATTTTAGAACTAATGCAGTAAATATGTAACATCCACCATCCCTTGCATGTTTCCGAAAAAGTATGCCCCAGGAAAGCAGTAACTTGATGAGGTGAAATGAGGAGTATAGTCCAGAAGTTAATAAAGATTATCGCTCAGCAATTAAATAATCAGATAAATCAAAAACTGTAGAACAATCTGAATTAGGGGTGGCAAAATCCGGTATGACCCCAAGCACTCGTAACCGACTCGGAAAAGTACGAATTGGGGTTGGGATTTCCGGCTTTCGGGTTAGGTCATATATATTACACTATATAGATATAGTTTTTATATTTTGATCCAAAATCCCAGCCCACAATTGCAAGGCCCAGTACACAATCAAACCCTAGTAATCCACTAATTTTGGTTTCTTATCAGATTCAAAACATAATCTAGGTTTTCACAACTGCCTCTTTCCTCTCGATTCCCTCTCAACAAAACAATACTCATTTATATCTCAAATTAAATCAAATCTTCAAAGTTATAAATATGGTAATCTCTCTTCCCTAACATCTCAATTAGAAATATCTTTAATGTTATCTCAATTACAAATATGAATGTATGTATGTTTATGTGTATATGCAGATAATGGAAACTGGAAATTGAAAGTGAAAATCAAACTGCGAACGTTGCTGACCATCCTGAGCCTGACCTTCTTGTTGAAGGAACCAAACACTGATGATGATGTTGTAGAAGTAGAAATGTCTAACGCATCAGCAATCTCAAAGAGGCGACTTAGTGCTGATGTTTGGAAAGAATTTAATTTGCCGCCTCCAGGGCCGGATAAGAAGCAGCGATGCTCCTGTAAAAGGTGTGATACCACGTACGCTTGTCATGTATAAACAATAACAATCTTTCAAATGCATGTTAGTTAAATTAAGTCTCTTAATCAAATCTATCATTTGATTCAAATTACAGGAGCTCGATGAGTACGAGAATGATGAATTTGTTATAAGCGCCGAAAAAACACATATGGAGTTATACTTAGAGCAGCCGAAAGTTGATAGGAATACAAATCTAAATGTTCTGGATTTTTGGAAAAGAAATCGATTTCGATATCCAGAGCTAGATGCCATGGCTTGTGATATATTAAGCATTCTAATTACCACTGTAGCCTCAGAATCTGTTTTTAGTGCTGGTGGACGAGTGCTTAATAAGTATCGCACATCATTTCTACCAGAAAATGCAGACACGCTAATTTATGCAAGAGATTTGTTGTATCATGTATGGGGAAAAGGTATACCGAATATTATGCATTTTCAAATCTTCATTTTAATTGATCACTAATTTGATTTTCTATATCAATTTATTTGGTAACTCCTGAGTTAAAAATAGGAAAATTATGTGAAGATATTTTGAATTTGGACCTTAACAAGGATAAGAGTGGAAGGTAATTTACATGTGATTTTAAATATGTTTTGTGCAAAGACTATTAATTTTATTTTTATTGCTTTATTCTATATTCTGGGTCGTGTTAGACATGACCTATTTGAGTTCGTGTCAAACAGGTCAATTTCTGGTAATTCAAGTACCTACTAAGTCGGGTTGATGTCACAATTTATAAACCCGTTTCGGGTCGAGGGTTTAACTAGGTATATTCAACCCGACACGGACTCGACATGTTACCCGAAATTGCCACCCCTAATATGAATCTTACTAAACAAGTTACTATTTAAACTTAGGTTCCGCATAGTATTTGGATAGTATTTGGAGGTTCAATGACAATCCCAAACAAAAGAAATTACAGTTCCATTAAGTTGGAAATAATGAAATTAGGTGAGAATGGAAAGAAATCCATACTATCTTCTGACAAAATATTTAATATATTGCTTTCACTCTCAATTAAATTCGTCATTTATACTTCTACAATGTTAATTAAGTCATTGTTTCGCTCTTTCCTCTTGAATCTGTCATTTTGCCTTTCACTTTGTCCGTGAATTCCCACAAGTTATCTATGGCCAATTGGCCATAACATGATTACACTATACCTTAGTTTCCCTATTAAAAATATAAAATCATTCAGTTTCGATACGAGTAATTCCAGTTAAATGATAAAAACTTCATTATCGGTGAAATTTCACAACATATAGGTCTCAAATCTACCTAAATCAGTATCTAACCCTACACAAACATTAGCATAATTTACTGATTTGATCAATCACATTATAACAAAAAAAGTACATTCAATTTATAATACTCTAACATTTATTACTAGATAATAGAAATTCTACAATAATACTTCGACATCGATCTTCACTTCCGTATTGTAAAACCCTATGTATTGTAAAATCCTATTCATCGATGGTAAAAAAATCCAAAAAACAGTCACGGAATATAATTAAAAATCCCTAATAGGACCCCTCAACCTTCTTTGACTATTATTTGCAGATTGTGAAAAGATCTGCAAAACATAGCCAAACTACAACAGTACTACAGGGGGAGAGGGAGAGAGGGGGCGAGAGAGAGAGAGATGAGAGAGGAAAACATACCTAGACTCGAAGTGAAAAAGGGGAGCGGGGGGCGAGAAAACATACCTGGTAATGAATCTTCGCATGCGGTGGAAGAGCCTCGGAGAAAGGGTTGATAATCCCTACTGTTTTGACAGACGAGATAAAACCCTACCGTTAAAAACTTAAAAAGAAGCGATACGCCAATATTAAATAGGGGCCGTTAGGCTGAAAAAAATGATTTATTGTTTCAAGAAAAGAAGTAAATCATCAATATACTTATATAAAGGAGAAGCGAGGGGCGTGTAGGTGGCGTCTCTCCCATCGCTCCGTTCTATTTTTCTAATTTTTTGGAATTTTTGGATGTAGGTGGCGCCTCTCCCATCGCTCCGTTCTATTTTTCTAATTTTTTGGAATTTTTGGATGAAAAATATCAAAAATTAGAACTACCATTTTTAGTTTCGGATATATTAAAATCAAGTTTCAAAATCTAATTTTGTTTTGGATTATTTATGGAATATAGTAGCTTGAAAGTTTTAATCTGATTTTGTTTCAGATTATTTAATTATGGGAAAGACAGATTATTTGTGGAATATAGTAGCTTGAAAATTTTAATCTGATTTTGTTCAGATTATTTAATTATGGGAA
The DNA here is from genome assembly GCF_001625215.2 of Daucus carota subsp. sativus. Taxonomy (NCBI): domain Eukaryota; kingdom Viridiplantae; phylum Streptophyta; class Magnoliopsida; order Apiales; family Apiaceae; genus Daucus; species Daucus carota. The sequence continues at coordinate 55,479,666 of NC_030382.2, forward strand.
AGACAGATTAGAAATACCTTTCTCTTGCTCGATTTCTAACTCGGAGGTGTCGTTTTTCTGCAACGATAAGTGAAGGCTGTTTATACAGTAAAGGTTGTTGCAAGCAAATGTAGTTATAGATCGTTATATTGGAGTCGACAAATCCAAACACGAGAAAAGAATATAGTCTTGACATGATATTGATAGTTGATGTCAATAAATTAACTATTAGTATGTATGTTTGTTGGTTATTCTTTTATAATATTTGTTTTGTTCATCGGACATGTTTGTTGTTGTTAATTTTTATATTATTTATTTTGTATAATTATTCATGCATTATCTGTTTGCTCCGTTCAAGCAACTTTTAAAAGGTAGTTATATTTAAGTTAGATGTTTTTGTGCACAATCAATCCAAAAAAATTGGGGGAAGGTGACAATGTAAGAACATGATTACTTTTACAAAAAAAACAAATAAAATTATAGTCCAATTTTGCAATTTTATATATTAGTATTGGTATTATATCAAGATTTTTATGATATAAATTTATTTTATCCTACAAATATTAACTTTGAAACATTAATATATTTTTTTATAGACAGTCATAAATTATTTTATTCTAAAAATATTTATATTAAATCATTAATATAATTTTTATAGGCCGCCGCAACTAGTTAGAAATAAGAAGTTGACTTAGATTTATAAGTTATTGTTTGGATACCGTGACTTATAAATTTTTTAAGTGTTTGGATAACTTAACTTATAAGTTTGTATAGTTTTGTAGATTTGTAATATAATTATTTTATATTTATGAAATAAATTGAGAAAAGTTGATGAAAATATTAATAATTGTGTTTAAAATTTTATATAAATATTAATATATAAAATTAGTATATTTAAGTATTTCATAAAATTGAAGACAAGTTTTATTAAAAAAAAATCCTTATATTCGATCACCTCATATTTGGATGGAGTTAACATGAAGCAGACAGCAGGAGCATAAAATAAACAAATAAAGAGTAGGAAACGGCAAATAAACTTAAACTGGTCCTGAAAAAAGTTAGATTCTGTGGCTTTTTTCTTCCGGGTTTCTTTTACTCTTTAAGTGCTTCCAAATCATTTGTCAAAGATGGAAGTTAGCTTCTGAGCTTTTAAGCCCAGAAGTCACATTCCCAAATAACCACATAATCTCTTATAGGCTATAGCTGAATTATTTTTATTTTTTATTTTTCTGTTTGATTACTTTGTTTTGATATTTTTTTTTTATCATTTGACCCGGCATTTGATATATTTGCACAAATATGAGATTCAGATATCACTTTGATACTTGTTCTCCGACCCCTGTTAATTACACTTTATTTGATATTTACATATTCTATTTTTGATAATATAAATTTATTTGGTATTGTTTTTCCGAGTAGTAATGATTTTATGCGTACAAATTAATTAAATTATAAAATATAATATTATAATAATGACTGATATTAGATTATGCGACTTATTTTGTTAAAAAGGATAAAGAAAATGTGTTTCATAAATTAAAATAATTTTTTATGCACAACGAATTATGAGTTTAAAATTTTTTCAAGACATAACCAAATCATCTTATCTTTTTTAAAAATATATATTTTTTAAGTTTTAGAGGAAATTAATAATTATTGCATATTTCACATATTAAATGACTGATTCATCACTTGATTAATAATAACTCACAAATGAATCATCAAATTAATATAAAAAATCAATTACAATTATTTTACTAAGAGATCATTGGAATACTAAATCTTGACTTGCTATCTATATATTTAGAGTTAGTATATATTTAGAGTTAGGAGTTTGTTTAGAAATGGAGATGCTCTTGGCCAGAAAAAAATATACGGGTTTTCTAGTGTGGGTTTACGCTAACAACCATGTTTTAATTAGTTGGTATATTTTAATTGCTCTCATCCCATTAACAATGATACCCCTGCAAATACCAAAATCTCCATCAATCAAAATCTCCCAAATATATAAAAAGTACACTATCCGTCGCTTCTTTTTTTTTTACAGTTTTTTTTCACTTCACTGCTCGACACGCATTGTAAATCTCTTATAAAATATAGTTCAGTAACCTATTTTTGAGATTTTTTTATGTATAAAAATTCAAATATCAAATTTTTATTCAAAAGAAAAAAATTTAAAATATAAATTACGAAATTATGTTTTCTAGGAGTATTAAAATACGTGTCAACCTCCCGTCCCCGAGATACACTCCATAGGGACAGAGGGTAGTTAGTGCAGAATGACCCAAAAATTTAACAACGCTTTTAACAGTCGTGCTGCTTTTAACAGTTTGTTTGGACTAACAAAAGAGTGTACACTGCTGTTATTTGTCTTCGTCTCGGACTGCAGTTGCAAGTTTCACAGTTGCATCCACCTCAACTATTTATCAAAAAATGACCTTCCCAAAAATTCTTCAGGTGTGCATCAACTTCCAGACATTACCATGTTAGTTTTGGGTTAATCTTTTTTGCCAGATTAAGTAGTTGAATAACAAGTTAACAACTAGTATAAGACAGCTTTCTACTGTTCTACCATGCCTGCTCAGCTGGTTTGTACTATCCTTATATTGACTTGAACAAGTATTCTAATTGATTATGCATGCACAAAACAAGATTGTAGATTAAAAATACTTCTTTGTTATGGATAAGAAACCGACTTGGAAATATTGCAACAGATCCCAAACAAAGTCTTTTCTTTTCTAGTATCCACATTTTGCAAAAACTGATTGTTTCCATGTATGCAATTAGTACCAATGACTGACAACTAAAGCAGCTAAAAAACAAAGGCGAAGGAAAATGCAAGATATCATTACAGATAAGGTGCCTCATCAAAGAAATTTATGTTAACTTTCAGAGAAGCTCGAGGAAAACGCAGCACTTCGTTCACCATTTTCATGGCTTCGCCATATTCATAATCAGGTGAAATGCTAATCACCTCAAGTACCGGAGATCGACCAAGCACAAATCTGACAAATTCCTTGTCATTTTGGGTTGAAATGTGTGCCAGCTTTACTGTTTTAAGATGTTTAAATGTGAAATCGGCAGGACATTTCCTCTCCCAAATGTCAAAATCTGCATTTTTATAATGACCAGGATCGTCTTCACCAGAATACTGTGTAAGTAAAAGGGAGACATGATAAGTGATCAGAGGCTAATTGAACAATGAAAAGAAAGACCAGAGTATATAATACAACAGGTGACTTACATATATATAATGTTCTTCAAGATCAGGGGACTGCAAATTTAAGTGATACAGCACATCATTTATCCCTCGTCATCATTATTGTAATATAATGTTAAAAAAATTTAAAGAGTACGTATTATCCATAAATTAATTAAAAAGTACAATACAAATATACTTCAGTCTTATGAAGTAAGACATGTATCAATCATAAAACAACATATAATTTAACATAACAGCACATGTGACTTACTGAGATTTGAAGTTCTTTTAGATTTGGGGACTGCAAAAGCAGGTGAAGAACATACAACACTTTATCCAAGTCTTTAAAATCCATTTTTCTAATTTCAATGGACTCTAGATAATCATATGTAAATGGAACCTTCCTGAGGATATCACCTCTCCAAACCTGAGCAAAAGGGACTTTAGAAAACGAGAGTACAAACAGATAGCATGAATTGTAGATTCAAATAGAAAGATAGAGAAAATGGAAAACAATAACACCTTTTCCCCATCTATTAAGTTTAAAAAAGCGAAGTGACAATAAGTTAGCACTTTACCACTGGACAGAAGTCTATGCTGATAGCAGCCACAAGAGGGGTATGCTCAAGATATAAGTCTTTAAAATTTCCAGCCACAGTAAGATGCTTCAAATTTGGGGCACGAATGGTCAAAGCTAGCTTATCCATAATATTAATGAATTTAAACTTTTCAAGAAGAGGGCAACCTGAAATAAATTTTTCAATAACCTCAAGACCAATCGTAACACCATCTAGCTCAAGGTACTTTAAACATGGATATCCTTGAAATCCAAAAGGAGGCTTGACTGTAAATGCAGAAAGCGTCAACCTGGTCAGTTTTCGGAAAGTAAATATACTACGTGGTATGGATAACCTTGGGTTATCCCACTCCCATTCCTTTCCATAAACATCAAGAACCACCTCTTTTATATCTGTCCTTGATATGACACGTAGCCATTGATCAATGTCGGTAGACTTTTTCAAGTACGATGTAGAAAGTTTGAACTTTTGAATAGGGGCGTTATGAAGCATAAGAAATCTCATGATAAAGTCTACGAATTCTTTCTCGGCAACTTTTTTGTCATCGCAAAGACTCAAACATTTTTCATCAAATACAAGTTCTGTCATGGTTGTCCATTGATACCTCCACTTGCTAGACAAAACACTGGTTCTTACAGCATCCTTTATAGGCAGTTTTGTCAGAATAATATCAATAATGCTTTGAGGCAGATCACTGATCATATCCATACTTGAGAATTTAGCCAATTTACTCATTTCGGGTCCTTAAGAAGCCTGAAATTACGACTTAAAAATCATTTCCATAATCAACCAATTTTAGAACTAATGCAGTAGATATAGGTCTCAAATCTACCTAATTCAGCATCTAACCCTACATATTATCAGTGAAATTTCACAACATATAGGTCTCAAATCTACCTAATTCGGTATATAACCCTACATAAACATTAGCATAATTTACTAATTTGATCAATCACATTACAACACAAACAGTAAATTCGATTTATAATACTCTAAGATTTATTACTAGACTAGATAATAAAAGTTGTACAATAATATTTCGACATCGATCTTCACTTCCGTATTATAAAATCCTATTAATTGATGGCAGGGGGAACATACCTGGACTCGAAGTAATGAATCTTGGCATGCGGTGGAAGAGCCACGGAGAAAGGGCAGATAAACCCTACTGCATTCTTTTTGACGACGAGATAAACCCAACCGTTGAGAGGAAACGAGACGTCAATAGTATAATATTGTGACCGTTTGGCTCTTCTTTGTTGGAGAAGTATATAGAAAAGTTTTTTTTTTTTTTTTTGAGATTATCTTTTCTTTTGTCTAAATAATAAATATAAAATATATTTTTATTTTTTTGACAAAATAATTTTTTTTTATTATTTGTGAAGATATGTATTTATGAAAAATAAGTATCCAAACGTGTTCAATGTTTTTTTATCATAGAGTTATTGTGTTTTTATTAAATTTTACTTTTAATTACTTTATTTTTGATATTTTTATCATTTGACCCGAGGCAAGTTGGAGTATATTTGCACACATGTCATTTGAAACTTGGTCTGCGAGAAATTTTTATGAATTTGTGGTAATATAAGGTTCAATTTGTATTGTTTTTCATATAACAATAATATTTTGTGAAAAGATTCAAAAATATGTTTAATAATCTAAAAACAACCATTCAAAATGGATTCTTAGGTCATTTTGTATTTTCCAAAAAAAACCTATTTACCACTTTGGTCTGGTGTATGAATAACTCCTCAGCTTAGCTGGTGGTGGTTCTTTCCTAGTGCGTTAGATAACTCCAGTTAAATTACAAAAGCTAGCGTATAAACTTCCAAGTGCCAAAGCATGTACAATTATTTAATCACAACAGGAAAAAACAAGCAACTCCCTTGCTCACAAATGAGAAAAGAACCATGACAGAGTAAATTAGGAAACATTTTCATCAAAGCCCCTTACAAAGTACTTGTACTTTAAAATCTAAACAAAGCAGCTGTGGTCCAGGAACATAGTGCGGAAGGAAAAGTATGGGATACATATATGATGTCTAGTCGAAGAAAACGATATCAACTTCTGGAGAAGCTCGTCGAAAATGGAGCACTTGGTTCACCATTCCCAGCTTTCCAATGCAATCTTCCTCTAGTGAAATGCTAATCATCTGAAGCACCGGGGAACGTCCAAGCACAAATTTGATAAATTCTATGTCATATTCATTGGACACGTCCCACATCTTTACAGACTTAAGGTTTCTGAACTTGAAATCTGCAAGGCCTTCTTCGTCCCATACATCCAAATCAGCAGCATTGCCTTGAGGATATCCAATTGGCACAGCCTGTGATAACAAAATTCACTATAATCAGAGGCTTGTACCAACTTCTAATATAGTCAGGAGAGACATGTAATAAAATATGAAGAGAGAGTAAGAGAGCATAGGACAATGTCAATCACAGATGGACAACAAAAAATTTGACAGAGAAACTTAATCAAAATCAAAATCAAGATAATAGTCGCTATTATACAGTCTTAAATTTTCTGCCCTTGGTGATTTGCTTCATTTCACATCTACAAGTTCTGCCTATAATTCACAATCCAGTACTGCCTACACATTTATTTTCATGAATCGCTCAATGAAAGAAAAATCAGTGAAATGTACGTGGAGACCGGACTTATCACTTATACAGTGTACTAGCTAGATGCTCAAGCAAGAGATTTAGTGAATTACACAGACTGTTTACTAGAAAGGGATACAATAAGAAGGCTGATAAAATGATAAAAAACAATAAAGACTATGTATCATATATGATAATGAGTAAGTAAATAGATAACAGTATGGAACTTACACTAATTTGAAGTTTTTCCAGATTGGGGGCATGCAAAATCAAGTGATGGAAAAGCGATGCTTCATTCATTTCTTGAAAGTTTACGCCCATAGCTTTGATAAACTTTAGATCATTATATGTAGTAGGAAGTTTCATAAATACATCACCTTCCCAAGCCTGAGCAGAAGGAACAACAAAAGAGAGTGGGTGTATGAAAAGTGTGAGTGATATGGAGAACAATAATAGCTTTTATATATCTTTTTAAATTTATAAAGTTGAGTGGAAATATTTAGCCTTTTACCTGTGAAATGAAGTTTACACTTACAACAACAAGAAGTGGAGTATGCTCCAGATATACATCTCTAAAGGTCCCGGCCATAGTAAGATGCTTCAGATTTGGGGCATTGACAGTCAAAGCTAGTTGGTCATCATTATAATCAATTTCAAAACTCTCAAGAAAAGGGGAACCTGAAATAAGGTTTTCAATAACCTCGAGAGTAACCGTGCAAAGATCTAGGGAAAGGTGCTTCAAACATGGAAACCCTCGGCAGTTTGGAGGTGGTTGCACAACCAACCCACAAAGTGTCAATCTAGTTAATTGCTGACAAGAAAATATAGCTGTGTGTACCAACTGGCGTTCGCCTGGTGCCGGAGGACCTAACACTTCAATATCCACTCGAAGATCCAACTCTTTTATACCTCTCCTTGATAGGAACAATAAGCATTGATCTATACCAGGAGAATTGCCCATGGGCGGAATACATAATTTGAACTTGTGAATATGGCCGTCATGAAGCAAAAGACAGGGCATCATACAGTTTACAAGTTTATCCAGAGTATAAGGTCGATTCACGCATTTACTATTAAATACCAGTTCTGTCATGTTTGTCCATTGATACCTCCACCTTGAAGACAATATGCTAGTTCTTACAGCATCCCTTATTGGCAGTTTAGTCAGGATGTCTCCGATGAGGCTTTGAGGCAGATCACTAATTATGTCCCTATTCTCTGAGAATCCCCACCTTCTCATTGCCTAATTAAGCGTATGAAACGAAATCATTCGAATAACATAACCAATATCACGTATAAAATACAGTGATTTAACTAAAAACTTACTAAGCTTTTGGGAGAGATGGTTATTGAAGTATAAGTTACTAGTCCTCAAACAAAACTAAAACAAAACTAAAGGAGAAAGAGATTAAGGAACTACCATAGACCAGATGCGATCTTTGTAGGCGCTGATAAGATAATTTCTAGGGAAATCAATGCATGCTTGATGTGTTGGATTTTTAGAATTTGTGATTGAAAGTATATGTTATGTGAGAAATGCTAAGTACATGAAAAAAGAGTTACAGTCTGCCGAACGAGCATGCGGGTGAACCCGAGTCCTTACAAAACTAATGACGTCCAAGTCATCAATGTCTTGCCGGTCCATGCTTATCTTTATTTTTTTTTTTAATTTATGTATTATATTTTTTTTGTATGTTTTTTATAATTCTCTTTATATTGATTTTATTACTTAGTGTAAAAACTAGATACACACATATGTAAAGATAAAGACTCGAAACATTTATTATAATAATATTTAGATAACTTTAAATGATATCTAATATATTTTATAATATTTTAATATATAATTGGTCATAAAATAATTAATATTTTTGTGTGCTATTTCGCGTGAAACAATTTAATAAATCGATAATAAAAAGAATTGCTCTTTTTTAAAAATTTATTTTTCGAGTTCAAACACTAATTATCAAATAATAATATTAGTGGATTCACGTAGTTACACATGTAATATAACCTAATTTTCATAAATTTTTAACTTTCAAAATGGACCCATGTGTATTCAGTAGACATGAAATCTTAAACTAATATTATTATTCTTATAAAAATATGTTAATAAATTTGGAGTACTTTTTTTTTGAATAAATAAATTTGGAGTACTTATACCAAAATTCGTATGATTAGACAATATTTAAAAATGAGTATATAGGGATTTATATATATATATATCTATTTCAGAAAATATCATTTTAATATTTTCTCTTTTTTATTTTTAAACCTGTTTTAGTTACATATTTTTAGCAACTTTTACACTAAATACTTTCATGAAAGCTGTTGCCAATTCAGAAAAGTATTTTATTTATGAAATTTATATTACTGTTTCTAAATTAAAATACGAAGGAAAGGAACTCGTGATAAAGATAAAACAAAACGGAGGCAAATGACCCAAATCAACGAACGATACACAACTTCTAACCTCTTTCTTTTTCCTTTTTTTTTTTTTGGCTAATTAGTTAATTCTAACCTCAAACTTGTTTTTCTAAAACCCTGCAAAACCCTGAGGTGACATTCAAGAAAATCAAGAAGCTTCAAATAAATGGAAGTTTCAGCTCTACAAAACCCATTTCATGACACTCCCTTTTAAGCTACTTGCACCTCTCCTCTCTAAGCCTTTCTCACTTTCTCCTCATTCACCCAGATTTTTCAGCTCTACAGTATCCAAGAATTTAATTGAAAAAATCACAGCTGCATTTCACCAAGAAAACCCCAAAATCTTGGACCCTTTTTTGAGCTCTAAACTTCAAGAAAATCATGTGGGGTCTATTATTTTTAATCTCCGGTCAAAACCCATGTCAGCAATTAGGTTCTTTGAGTGGTCTGAATATGTTCTAGGGTTTGATCATAATCTTGATTCTTTTTGCGGGATTTTGCATTTGTTGCTTTCTAATCGATTGTTTGATCCTGCTAGACAGGTGTTTGATAAAATGGCTGTAAATTTTGGAAATGTTGATTGTTTCGAAGCTTTTTACGGAGGTTTGCAGGTTTATAATTCTAATCCTAATACTGTTTATAGTTTCTTGATTGATAATTATTGTCGAATTAAGATGGTTGATACGTCGGTTGAGATTTTCTATCGAATGTCTGCATTGGGTATTTCAGTATCACCGTATGCCTTGTGTTCAATGTTGAGTTGTTTGGTAGACTGTAAGGGGATGGATGTTATATTGAGTGTTTGTGGAGCTGCAAGTGATGGATTAAGAGGAAAACATAATGAACGTATGAATTTGTATGGTTTTGTGATGGGTGGTTTCTTTAAGAAAGGAGATGTTGAAATGGGTCTACATTTTCATAGAGGGATGATTGAAAGGGGTTTTTCACCTGATATTATTACCTGCAATAAGATTATGAAAGGTCTTTGTAATAATAAGAGTATAGAGGTTGCATGTAAATATTTTTCCTCCATAGTAGAGGAAGGTCCTAATCCGAGTTTGATTACTTTCACCACATTGATTAATGCACTCTGTAAAGATATAAGACTGGAAGAGGCATTTAGGATTTATAATTTCATGATTGTAATGGGTATTACTCCTGATGTGTTCATCTATAGTATTTTAATAGATGGACTTTTCAGAGTTGGGAAATATGAAGAGGCGCATACATTACTGTTAGCTGCATTAAAACGAGGCATCAAACTGGATCTGGTGCTCTTTAGTTCCATTATGGACGCGTACATGAAAATGGGGAATGTTGAAAAGGGAATCGATGTATATAATAATATGTTGGAAGAAGGTATTAGACCAAACATTGTTACCTACGGGATTGTCGTAAACGGGTTATGTCGAAGTGGTAGACTTTTTGAGGCTCTGGGTGTCTTTGGCCATATTATGAAATGTGGTATTGAGCCATCCCTGATAATTTATAGTAGTCTTATTGACGGCATCTGTCAGTTCGGAAACTTAAGAGAAATTATTGGTTTGTACAGCGATATGGTAAAGAATGGACCTACACCTGATGCTTTTATTTATAGTACAGTTATCAATGGTTTTAGCAAGCAAGATAGGGTAAGTGATGCAATGAGCTTTTTCTACCAGGCTCTGAAGATGGGGGTAAGGCCTAATATTTATACATTTAATTCTTTAATTGATGGTCTCTGTAGATCTAAGAGAATTCATGATGCTGTAAAAGTTTACCGCCTGATTGGAAATTATGATTTTCATCCAGATGTAGTTACTCACACTGTGCTCATTAAAGGAATATTTGAGGAAGGAAAAGCACTTGAAGCATTAAGCTTTTCTTTCCAAGTGCTAAAGAGGGGCTTCTCTCTCGATGTTGTAACATATTGCACCCTTATTAATGGATTTTGCAAACAAAAGAATCTAACTGCTGGGTTACGGGTGTTTGAGTTGATGCTCGAGTATAATGTAAAACCTGATATTGCCATATTTAATATTGTATTGAAAATGCTTCTTAAAGAAAATTGTTTGCAAAGAGCAGAGGAGCTATTCAGGCAGGTGTGTGATAGTGGTCCTGAGCTTGATATTGTGACCTACAACACAATGATCTGTGGATACTGCTCTTACAACTTGTTGGGGAAGGGCATTCAACTGTATGAAGAGCTTAAGCGTAACCACATCAGACCAAATGCTGTGACTTATACCATTCTAATTGATGCATATTGTAAAGATGGTAATATGGAAGATGCAGCATCATTATTCTCCACCATGCTTGACAAAGGTTTAGAACCTAATGTCTTTACATACAGTTGTTTGATTGATGGTCATTTTAAATTCCATGATATGAGGAATGCCCTTGATCTTCATGATGAGATGTTGGGTAATAATATCTCTCCCAACATTGTGAGCTACAGCATTCTGATAGATGGTCTATGCAAAAGGGGATTGATGGAGGAAGCATTGCATGTTTTTTATCGTGCCCAGGAGATGCATTTACTGCCTGACATAATAACATATGGAATTTTGATGCATGGATTTTGCAAAGCTGGAAAATTTTCAGATGCCATGACTTTTTATAGCCAAATGTTGGGAGATGGAATTGTTCCTGATAGGTTCATACAAGGTATACTAGCTGAGTATCAGCTGCAAGTAAGTCAGGATGAAGATATTTGTACTTCTCCAGATACCGTGCGGAAGCCTCGGCTATAATTGATCAATATAGGTTTCTAACGATGAAATGTTATCATGGTGAATGGAATTTCCACTTTGTAGATTATTGTAAGAGTGTGTACCCTATGGCCTAATGTTCATTATCTTCAGAGTCATATATGTACCCATTTGTACATTGAGTGTAATTATTCTTTTGTAAACAGTCTTTGTACCAGATCGTATAAAAAAACCTTTTAAACATATTGGACCAACTTGCAAATGAATTCATCTTTTGTCTAGTTCTTTAGACCATTGTGTAATCACTCTTCTAGATAGATTATTCTTATCTTTGCAGTCACATTTAGGACTAACTGATTCAGTTCAACCTCACATTCTAATTATGGTTTACTTGGGTTTGTTATGGCTCAATTGAAATTTTAAATTAATAGTGAGCTGTTCTCTGTCACATCCATGACTGCTGCTATATAGTACATAGTAATTGAATTTTCATTCTTGTTCAGCTATGTATGATAGTTTTGTGTTATGTTTATAGTTTCCCTATTGTAACACTGAAGAGATATAATGTGCAACTTAGCATCATAACATGGCAGCAGTTTTTTTATATGTACGTGGTAAGTGATATTCCTGATCATTCTAGAAGTTAATTCTTTGTTTTACGTTTTCTTGCTGTAACTATGGTTTCTCTATCTGATTATTTCCAGCTAAAGCTACAAACTCAATGAAAGGGAAGTCCTTAAGTGGTGCATATTTTGAGATTTATTCATGTGCATCTACATATATATAAATATAAACGTTTGGTGACCTCTATAAGGTGATACAGTGTGTCTATAGTCCAGAAGCAGTTATTCCATTATGGTGGATACACCTTTTTTTTTATTACTCTTATATCTCTAAATGTAGATCTATTACGATTCACTTTTATTCTAACTGAACAGGTGAATATTAAGTATGTGGTGTATACTATGACGGTTTAGAAAAATTTATGTTCACAAGTTATTTTTTGGTTGAAGAATTCCTGGAGAAAAGCCTTTATGACCTCTGGCGGTGTTGAAATTCTGAGATTAAGCTATAAATGAATATCCAGAAGAGTTTAAGCATGATTGGAGAAGAAAGTAGTTGCAAGCGATCAGGTATGGAATTGTAGATGTAGTCATGCTAATCATTTTTTCCTTTCTGAAGTTAATGTCAGTGGTTCTGCAAGAAGGATACAACACATTTTTAGTGTATATAATAATGTGTTTGAGGTTCATAGAGGTGCCAGCCCCACCCTTATGATTATTTTGCAATATTAAATATTTATGTTTCAGTATTTTTTTGCCATCACGAAAATGCAAACCCTTGTACTATAATTCTAAGCCTGCAAGGGTCCTTTAGATGCCTGCAAAGATTTTTCTTCTTTTCTATGGATGAAATATTGCATAAGAATTGGAATTTTTATGTATTTTCATGGTATAATGCTAATTTTAGAGAGACGGCTCTGAAGTTCATTATTCAATCAGGCCAGAGCAGGTCAATGATTTGTTTTTTCCATACATTACTGTATTTGTCGAACTGTGGTTACACGTTATGAGATGTCCCTCTCAGTTTTTTCCCTGACCTTGGGTTTTGGATGTGCAGACTATTCATAAGAACTTCTTCAACTTATTATAGTTTTTACCAGTCCTGGTTTGACCTTTTTCTGAACTAAAAAAAGAAGAAATGAAACTGGGTTGTAGGGCATAAAATTTACGTGATACTAGTTGATATATGATTTTAGTAAAAGCAGGATTATATATGTTGTAGCTCATGTCAGCTCTTTTGGGGTGTGACTAAAACTGTTACCAAGACCCGAAACGCCAATTTAGTGTGCTGTTATAGGTTTGTTGAAGGTGCCCTTTGGTTCAATTTGCAAATGGTTGAAGGATTTGTAGGATCTGAAGATCACCAATGATTTGCTCATGAATTGAGATAAGATAAATGATTGATGCTGTTAAAATGTAAGTGAGTCAGGGTTTAGCTCATCTTGTCTTTTCTTATTAATAACATTCCCATGAATTCTTGTGGGGGAGGGTTTGAAGTTGAGGGTGCTATGTAATTGCTGTATAACTATAACAGTGTTAGAATAATAGCCTGATGAGTTTTAAAACTGTGCCTGAGCAGATATTAATATATTATTATTATTTTATTTATATTTCTTAATAAATAAGTAGACATATTGATCATACTTTATGCAATTTTTAAAAATATATTAGTTACTGGCCGGTGGATCTTCTGCTGTTAGTTGGGAATAATTCTCTGCTTAATGAGACAGCAGGAAACTTCTATTTGTCAAGTCTTTGAGGTTAGGAAGGGAACAAAAGCCAACTCTACATTATAATAAGTTAATTTAATTAAAAAAATGATTAGTAGAGATATATCACTGTTGCTACAAGAGCCGGCACAACCATGTAGGGTGGAAATGTTAAACAGATCTGGCCCCAAGATGGGGATCTTCTGGTCTTTAGTATTTGATATTATCAACTTGTGCAGTTGACCTAGATGCTTTCATATTCCCAGTATTTTGGTCTGGCGAAACACTAAGATCCTTCTTTTTATAACATTATAAAATCTAGCGGTTAATATTGGTGCACTAGGTGAATTATACCGTGAAATGGAGGGAAAATTTTCGTTATAGTATGCTTTCTTTCTTGGTTAGTTTATTATGGTGGTTTACTAATATGAAGCTCAAGTATTTTATTTAGTTAACCTTTTCCCTGAATATTATTGCCTTGACAAATTAGTTCTAAAAATCTACCCAGACATTAAATTGCATATGCTTTATAATCAGTGAAGCAACTTTTTTCAAACTATCCCCTGGCCTTCAGACAAATGGCTAGTCAAAGGTATGAACATGTAGATAAAAAGAATTAACATGATCCGGTAGTTGTTCAAGAATGTCAAATGCCTTGTGTCTAATATGAGTCTTAGACAGGCTGAAATTAATTTGTGTGAGTGTGAGGTGAAAGCACCCTCCTAACAGCTACTCACATATTATATTCATGAATATAAAATGGTAGTTGCAGAAGTCTTTTTCATGGCTTCTGTCACTCCCTTTTTCTTAATCCAGCAACTCCCATATAGTTCTTAGTTTTTATTAAGAACATTACTAAAAGTCCCTAGCCTTTAACATGACTTTCACATACTACATATGCACACACATCGAAATTACATACATATTGCATATATAAACCTGCGCTCAGGCTTTAATCAGTATTCAGATTATAATTTTATTTGTGCGTTTTCTGCTGATTTTCTTTTCGATATCTGGTCAGTGATCCCAGAAAAATTTATTATCAACGGTTTTGTTACTTGTGCTTATATATTATGGTACATGATGGAAAAAAGAAAAGCTCTGCTGATAGTTCATATATAAAACCTGAACCTAGTCACCAGAATTTGTCTGTGCCTCGAACTCAAGCAGTTCAAAGAAGTGAAGCAGGAAAACATCTTAAAGATATGGAAGAGAAAAGGTACTCAGATTTATATAGAAACACAACTGAGGAGTTGTTTATAAAGACCTTCATGGAGGGATCATCAGCACCAACCATGGATATGCTAGGTTTCAAGAATCTTACTCAGAACTTCCGCGCTGATAGTGAGGAACTCTTCAATAGCTGGCTGACAAACGGAGAGGCAAGAATGTTAACTATTTTTAGCACACATTTTTATCAATAATTCCTATAGTAGTAGTAGTGTTCAGTTTAATCAAACATAGGGAAGAATTTTATATAGGTTTAGATGCTAGAGTCTAGAAAGCTTCTTCATCAGTTGAGTATACTTCATAAACAACTCTTCTGTTACTCACCAACTTGTATCTTTGATGGTACTAGAGCTATGAAAATTATGGAATAAACTCACTGAAACAAAAATATTGTTCGACTCTATAGATTGTTGACGTTCTGAGTGACAAGTAAAATTGATTGTTCTTATCTCTGGCACTCACAATCTCCTCTCTGGACAGAGGACCTGGAGTTGGACACTTCGTGTATTGAATTGAAAATTTTATACTTTGGTCCATCTTTGGCACATAATGACCTTGATCTATATTCTTTTTCTTTTCTAGACTCAAGTCAACAACAATTCAGCAAGCATAGCTCATCGAACCCGGCAAGCATCACGAAGGTTTGTAAGTTGAAATTTATAAACTTTTAAGTTTGTACACTGAGATTTATCAAAAGTAGTTTATATATTCAATTGTCCTTCACAAGGATAACTCACTAGACCTCGATATTTACATTATTATATTTCTCTTTACCTCCCTGATTATATGATAACTTTTTCCAGATGATATATATTTATGATCAATTAGGAGTAAGGTGAACTTATGCATATCACTTAATTGAATGCCCTCTAAACTCTCTTTCTTTCTTTACATAGGATTTATCTTGCTATATAGCTTTGATCAAAAAATAGTTAAACGGATTAAATTATAATAACACATTGTTTTGTTTCCTGCTTCTTAGAAAGTTAGTAACACATTTTTTTTTGTTTCCTGCTGCTTTTTTACGTTAATTTTATATGCCTAATGTTTTCTTCTTGTCCCATACTTCCTCATTTCTGAATAGGAGGTGTAAGAATCTTTAGAAAATATTGGTTAAGCGTGTGATTTTCTAAATGCAGAATTACCTCTGAATTGGCCCCGTTGCCTAATCAGCAAAATGGTGTAATAAATCAGAAACGAAGCAATGAGAACCCATCTTCAGAACATGCTTGCGTTGGTGAAGAATCTTCAAATGACTTCAATCAGTATCCCACCAGGTGACTCTTCCTTAATCCCTTTACCTATATCTTTCTATATATTACAAGAATATTTAGAATGAGATGATTATAAACTCAGTTAGGGGCTTCATCATGATTGAATCTTTGTGCCCACAGACCACACTTAGTTTCTGTGTAATGCATTCGCCACATGTTCAACACTTTAAACATGAACTTTATATTACCCCTGTTTTCTCTATTGTATACAATATGAAACCTTCTTGAATATCTGAGTACAAGTAATAAATGCCAACTGATTTGTATCATATCTAAGCAGCAGTGCAGTGGAGAGAGGGGTGCCAACTGGAAATCTTCACTTGGCCAAGGTTTGTGTAAGTAGGCCATGCTAGTGCATCAGGTCCAGTATAGTGTTTATGTATTAATATATTTCGCACCTTATATGCAGGCATGGTTTAATAGTTCTCAGCCCATGACTAGAAGTCGCTCCTCTGAATTAAGGTATACTCATAAGTCATAACATAAATTATTTATAACTTATAGCAATTAGCAACCACAGTATCCCAATGTTTTATGTCTTATATGCAACTAAACTTTTCGCAGGAAAAGATATGTTGCATCACAGAATCCACAGACAGCATTTGGCATGGAAGCTATGCATAATATAAATGCTTCTGGACATGGTATCAATAATTTGCAACAAGATTTTGCAAATTCAGATGGCTTGTCGAAAGTTCCATTTTCTGACAACCCGAGTCACCTCAATACATTTATGTCTCCATCAAATTCCTCATCATCTAATTTTAACTCTCCCCAAATGGGTACTGTGGATAATGTGTCTTCTGTTGTGAGCATGCTGAAGGGTACACTAGAACGCAAGTGGCTTAATAACCAGAATGAAAAATATGGTGAAGATAGTTCATTAGGCTATTATGGTGCTCAAGGAATCGTAGCTAATCCTTGTCTTGAGCAGGAACAAGAATTACATAATTATGAGGCACAAGGAACATTTCAAGATACTACTCTCCAAGTTTTTGATCCTGAAGTTTTGCAAAGGGTTCAAGGATTGATGGATATGGAACTAGAAGAAACTGTCCCTCCTATAAATTTAGTTCAAATGAACACTGTATCTCGAGAGCAGTCACAGAGTGAATCTTCTGCTGCTACACCTGCAGTTTCCATTGGTTTTGATGCATATGATGGTCCCAGTAACTCAGGTCAAGCTCGAAGCAATGGTGAAAGCTCTAGACAACAATTTGCAAATGAGAAGAATTCCATAAACGGAATTAGAGCCAAAGGTATGTGCAGCCGACCAATTAAGCTTATCTGATGGTACTTATTCAACTATTCTGATGTTTTTCCGTTTAATATGGTCTGCTGCAGCTAAAGATGTTATAGAAGCCCACACTTAACCGTCTCTTTAGTTTATCTAAATCATAACATCTGCTTATTACAAAATTAATTCCCATACTTCGGCAGTGATAACATATTATTGGTTCAGTTGCCGTGCTTTTGCATCAAAAAAAGTAGAAGCATCACTAGAGTGTCTTGTCATTTTCTTAACCATTCTCAGAAATTGAAACGATTCCTTTATTATGTCATTAATTACTGCACTTTTTATTTTGCTGAGATGGAAGTAGATTTACAAAGAACCCAAGTAAGAGAGCATATGATGTTTATAAGATTCGGATCACTTTTTAGCTGTGATTCCATATTCACTTGAAATTAGTATATGCATATGTGCCATGCAGTGTAAACCGGTCCCTCAGATATTGGATCCGAAACCATCTATGCTGTTCAAGGAGGAGAATGTATATGGTGTTTTAGTTGTCCTCAATGAACTTGTTGGCTACCAACCATCTACCATATCTCCTCTCAGATTTTCTTACCAAGAAATATTTTTGTAGTACTGAAGCATCTTTTTTGCAGATATTAGAGAAAGGATACAGGATAACCTAAAAGAAGATTCTCAGGTAAATTTTTGCCCGTCCTTATAAGTCTTAAGAGTGTCGCTGTGTTCATCACAGTGTTATCGGTATTATGTAATTTCCATTCCTTATCAGACATCTCTTGAATTTGCTTTCAGCAAAAAGGAGGTTTGGTTCGATATGGCTCTGTAACATCAGCTGGTTCAGGTAATTAATACATGTTTGGATCTCAGAATTACAGTTATTGCATTCAATCCATATTTTCTATGTAATTGTAGGGTCTAAACAGAAAGGTGTTTTATCTAACCAAACTAAAATGTGGATTACTTATATATCTATGGACTGAGTTTAGACCGGTTGAACTATAACCAGCACTTAAACAAATACACATGTGATTACTATCAATCCACTGCAACTCAACAGGAGAAGGCCTTAATTTCACTATTTCGACTTTTAATTACATGGTCACCGGTATATAAGATTCACATAATGTTCTGCAGATAGAGAAATTGACTTCTGGAAATTATAGAACATATTGTATAACTTAATGTTGGTGCAGTCCTATTATGTGTTGTTTACGCAGTGTAACATTAGCAGTTCCGTTGAGTACATTCATGTGTTATTTTCTAAATATTAGTAGTACTGCAACAGATAAAGGTGATTCCACAAAGAAGCGAAGAGTGGAACGATCACGAAAGTAAGTATGGTACTGAATTCTCCAGACATCACTGTCAAGTATTGTGCATGCATTATAGTCTGTGCTTTCTTTAATGCTTCAAAAGGATTCTGCCTTTCTTTATAAGATGCAACATAAGAACATTGAGAGGAATGTAAATAGATCTATGAAATTACGTTGTGCAGGCCTGCTGGGCACGACTCTAATTTTTCAATAAAATTTCTTTTATTCTTTTTTGTCGATAAAAGTACTGACAACTTTCTTTCTCTATATCTTAACCGAGAGAATGTTAATCCATCAATATACAAAGAAAATAGAATCATTTCCAACAACATTCTGCAAGTACATAATAGTATCATGGTCTATTTTGTCAGAACATCAGTTCCGGTGCTGATATTATGAGAAATGGTAAAATATATTCACTGCATGTGCTTGTGGTAACACTGCTAATTGACATTGCTTTTTTTAACGAATGATCCAGGATGGCAGAGGCAAAGGAAAGAGTCCTGACACCAGCAATCCCCTCAGATATGCAATCTGTATTGAAGCGCTGTGAAAATCTGGAGAAGGAAGCACGATCACTGAAGCTAAACTTGTCTTTCATGAACAGGTGACAAAACAAACATGATTTAATCACCATATTCAATTATCCAAAAGATAAATCAGTTATTTACCTTGCGAAGTAAAATAACTACTTCTTCCAAGTTTTACACATTTACAAGAAAGATACTTTGTTTATGTATATTTCAGAAAGGACTCCGAACAGACTAAGCAGATAGAAGAGCTCCAGAAGCAGAACGAGGAATTGACAGATGAAAAGGAGCGCCTCCTGGAAGAAATCGAAAGGATCATCTCTGAGACAAGCAAAATGTAGACTTCATCAGGATCTTTACAGTTAGAATACTTCTTAATAGCGCCAGAGCAAAGCAAGGATCACAGATCTTATGGACAACTCTAAACAGGCTTCCTTCAACAGCATTCT
This sequence comes from Daucus carota subsp. sativus, assembly GCF_001625215.2. NCBI lineage: Eukaryota > Viridiplantae > Streptophyta > Magnoliopsida > Apiales > Apiaceae > Daucus > Daucus carota. The sequence goes on from NC_030382.2 coordinate 55,499,468, forward strand.
AAACCAGTGTCGCACAGAGTTCAAATCTCGAAATGACCTCCCCCAACAAATCCCCCCATCTCAGTATGAGAACCTCGTGGAGATCATTTTACAGAAGACATCATCAAAAGTTTTTGAACGTTAATTGTCGATTCCGGAACGATTCAAATTTAGGAATACTTTTCACACTTTCCTTAAGTTGTGCCTCCATTGAGGTCACTAATTTAGGAGTACTTTTCACACTTTCCTTAAGTTGTGCCTCCCTTGAGGTCACTCGCAAACAAACCATTGATCTTTCATTGAAGTGATAGTGTACAACTTTTACTTCCTTTGGAAGTGTAGCACAAGTGACAAACCTCTGTATTGCAAACTTCTAATTGCCCAAGTCCTTCAAAACTATGCCACACTTGAAAATATATGGCTGCAAAATTTTGTTTCCCACTTGCTGAATACAACTTTATAACTTAAGAAAATGAGATGATGAAAGAAATAATTCTGCGTAATGTGATATAGTAGATATTAAAAAACAAGTACATATTTGTACCTGCGTATAAAGAAGTGTTACTTTATGGCGTTGATATATGAAGATTCACCGTCTCAAAACTTATTCACTTGCCTTCTTTTCATGTAACTTTTCACTACATCTGCGTATTTCAGCAGCTCTATATTATACAATGTACATGCGCCGGCCCAATGTATTTTATCACCCGGATCCTCTGTGATACAGTGCATCGAGTCGCTTTTTTACAAGCTATTACTACAAGTATGTTACAACTTACAATCATTTCACATCACAGATTTTAGAATATAGGAACACTGTATCTCATGGGAAGCAAGCACTTGCATAAAACGAATGCTACCTTCCACTAATGAGCTCTTCAATTCCAGGGAGGCCGATCCTTTTCCCATATTGAATGACTAGCCAGGCCGCGAAAGAGAAGTAAGCTACAAGAAAACAAGTTTTCTTTACACGGGCAGCCATAGGTAGTGCCCATGCTGCAGAGATCCTACGAATGGGAGAAAGTGCATGGTGTAGAAGTCTAGCCAGACTGATGGAAATTAGTGAGGTTGAAAAGCCGGTAAATACTCCAATGATTACGTCCCATCTCCAACGCTTTACTCTTGCCAAGCCAGCCAGCCAGGATATTAACATCTTTGAGGACCTTTAAACATAAAAACCGTCATATAAAGCACGAACGAAGTACACAATACTAAAAACTATATACTGTCAAATTCTCGTAAATGTCGGTCTTGCATATCAACATCAACTATATCTTAAGGCCATAATGATGAATCGCTTGATGAAGTAGATGATCATGTGACATGTTAAGGCCACTGAAGCTATGTTACGCCCTTCAAGCAGACAATAGTATTTTATTGTCAGGTCAAAAATTCATTTTAGCTGTATTGAATTCTGACTCACACCATTAGACACAGACATGATAGGGACAAAATACTGCAACAAGCTGTCACTCTGATGGTATCTTATCCTGTAAATTAGTTATTAACGCTAAGGGGAATATAACTACACTGGCTGTCACAGGGTCGGTTGCCTCGGGTACCTGCTCTAGTCTACATCTACTATGGTTAAAAGTTCAAAATAAGGATCATACAGGTATAGAACACCTTGAGAAGCAAAACATATAGAGACGCTCAGTACTATATATTTACTCACAGGAAGAAGTACCGCCTGACCATCTCAAGCGTAGATGGATCGCTTGCATGGCAATTAAATAACCCGTCATGATATAGGTTAACCTTAGAGATGCCCAATGTATACCAACAGTCATATGTTTCATTCACCTAAAAAGCAAACAATAATATATATCACTAAATCATCATTCATAGTAGGAGCCAAGTGAACTTCAAACAAAAAAAAAATTACAGATTAACATAATTATTGTAAACCATGTCTGAGCCACATAATCTTTATAAATCAGCAAGATCTACCTTGAACTCATCTTTGGATAACCAGGCAACACCAAAATTGGGCCTGCAGTCATGTGGAAGGGCCTCATTAGGAGCTTCTGCCGATGCAAGTTTTACTTGACCTGAAAGATCTATGTATTCTACCTGAAATTGACATCACGAAATGGTATTAATATGAAACAACTGTTAATTTTTCTCTCATACTCCCTAAAGAAGGAAATAGTTATTTAGCAAAAAAAAAAAAAGAAGAAGGAAATAGTTTATTGGCTGAATAGTTAAACTGAATTAAAATCACATATAAGAAACCCAAATAAATACACCTACTGCTTCTCAAAAATTACAACATCAACTAAATGTGGGACTTTCTAGAGTGACCAATTAACATCGCTTCATACACCAGATAGGCAGATATCAAGGCTGGAAAAGTAACCAGGCTGGATAGACTTTAGCTTTAATTGTGGATCATAATCCATGAGACCATGAGATAATCAGACTCGGTCCATATATAGACCCTAACAACTAATTATTACGTCTCATCACGTACTCTTAGTCCATTATCCGCGTCTTCAGACCCCGCTTATTGACAAATTATTTACCTCTTTCGATCTTACTCTACTCTTAGTCTTAAAATTTACTTTCTTATAGGAAACCCATAGATCAGTGATGATAAAATTGTTTGCAAGTTTCAATTTAGGCAGATGAGGAATATCAAATATTTCAAATTAGTATCATTTCCCTCTATTCAAGTGTAAGTTCTATCCAAATTACAAATTAATATCATTTCTCTAACTCTCTACATATATTTATTTATCTGATACTCAACAAATATCTCTCTCTCTCTCTCTCTCTGTGTTTATAATAACTAAATTTCCATCCTCAGTTTACACTAGAAAACACAAAATAATCCCAAAATCTAATATTCAGAAAATTAAAGTTCCTGGTTGAGATTGAATAATGAAGTTCGGTTGATTTTATTCCAATGTTTTTGATACTGTATTGTATCAAATTTAATGGTTTACGGGTTTGATAGAGTCCCATTGAACAGAAGGGAATAGAGTACACAATCTTATATTCTCGTCAAACACATTACCAGAATTTTTCAGGAATTACAAGACTGCAGCATATGGATAAAAGCTACAAAAATATATTAAAGGGCCATTGATAAATCTCATGCACAAACTTATTGATTAGAAGACAGAGAATTGAAGGCCCACTTAAACTATCTTATGTTCCTGACGTAGCACGACTCGATGACCTAGCCATTCACTTCCACATTGTAGTTGAAATCTACCAGAAATGAAAATAATATAACTATTCCTGTCATTTGTCCAGCAAAATCTATAAATTTACCACTCTAGAAATAATTACATGTGCTCGCGAAAATCTGGAATTATAACAATCGAGGTATTTATTTATTACCTCAAAAATAGATGCCCAGTAATAATCATAACGACACCGGAATTTCTTTCTCTCAGATGGATAAAACACATTTTTGGCTTTGTAATTCAGAAATCCAAGTTCACAGATCTTAGACGACCTAAGATCCACTCCTGTAGATAAGTTAAAATCATTAAAGCAGGGTACAAATTTATATGAGTGTATATAGAATATTTAAAAATCTCCACCTGCAAGATCGAGCAACAAGACAATGGAAAAACAGTAAGAACCAGTTTTGCTAAGTCAGCAAGATTGGAAATCAAAAGTAAGCACTCTAATAAACATACTACTAATCTCTTTTGACATGAAAGCACCTTGTTCCTCTTTGAAAGAGATTGTATCAGATTACAGACAATAAAAAGGGAAGCGAACAGGGAAAGAGAGTGAACGCCACAGGTAAATCATCAAAACAGGTAGCTAAAAGAAGCTTCAGCTTTTAATTAGATGCTTCAGCAGTTGTCTAAAAATTTAATAATTTTTAAGATACAGAAAGACCATGAAGTGAGTAAATGAGGGTAACGAAATAACTAGGATGACCGTAACACAGATGAAGAACCTCCTAGAGACATTAAAAAGAAAAGTAGTGACTTCACTAATACGTCAGTTGTGCAGATGGTATTACATGGAGTTGTGGATCACTGAATACTCATCAGCCGAAATTCAAAACATTTGATAAGTACACACATCATTTTCCATGAGAATTGTAGCTTAACATTGTAGAAAAAGTGTGCGCCTGTGCGGCAATTGAATGCATCTGCTAGAAACAAGTGTAATACTGATTTTCTGGTTCATACCAATTAAGAGCATCTCCAAGAGCCTCTTCATTTAGGCTCCTAACTTGAGATTTGAGGAGGGAGAGGAAGAATATTACTCCAAGAAACTCTTAAGTGGCTCTTAAATCACTCAGAGCCTCTTGTTTCTCTCTCCTCTCTCCTCAGAGTTAAGAGCCACTACATTGCTCCTAACTTATTTTTCACAATAAAAAAATCTTTCCCTCCAATTCACCTCCATCTTTCCATCTCTTTTGTTATAGTGGAGCCCAATATATGAATAAAATATGAAATAGAGAAGAGATGTAGAGAGTATTGTTGGAGTTTACACTCTTAACTTTATCCTAAATTGCTAAGAGCCACATTTTTTATATTATATTTAGGAGCCAACAAGGAGGCTCTTGGAGATGCTCTAAACGATCCTGCTAAAAACAACTTTATAACCGATTCCCTCATACTTTCCCCTTCATAAGCACACGGACTCAAACCACTACAAAATTATTAGACCAAAATACGCTTCCTACTAAACATTTTTCAACATCTGTTTCATTATCCTCAAAACACGGAGTCTAATTTCTCCCAAACCGAAAACAATCACTAAAGCCAAACTACAAACATAAGAACTCATATCAATTTGGAATTGAACATTCGAAGCTCTAACAAACTTCACTTTGCTTTCCTAACAAAAACCGAAACTATAACTACATTAATAACAGCTCGCAACTAACAAAACCGATACAAACCCTAGTATATACATACAAGCATTTTAACTCACAACATCAAAATTAAACATGAATAATTCAATTGTAGTACAAATTAATGCAAGAACTACTCACTGCTAGATATAATTTTGCACTGAGAGGGAACAGAAATAGGATCGGAAATCGAGAAGTTTCCGATGAGTATCGAGAACAAAACTACCATCGATGAAGCTGATATAAACAAGGCGAGAGTGAAAATTAGGGCACAGGAGCAACGGAGGAGGCCGGAGACGTGAGGCTTCTTCCGGTCGGGTTCCGGCGAGTCCATTGATGTGAGGATTTTATTGTGGTGTTTAAATTGAGATCAATTGCGAGAATCTCCGGCCACCAGAAGAATATTCCGGTGATCGGCGTGAGAATGTGTGTGTATTGAATTGTGTGCGTAATTTGGTGAAATGTTTGACTCTGTTAAAATGTTCTGTGGTCCGTCAAAGGAAGATACTATAGCGAAATGTCAGAAATTTGTGAAAGTAAAGTATTTTATTTTTGTGGTGTTTTATGTGTTGTTAATGTTTTTGTGATAAAGGAAAGGAAAAAAAATTGTTAGAAATGGCACGTTTTATTAAAAACAAGCTTTAAGTTTGGACGAAAGAAATGACTATTAAATTCATATATAATAAAACCGTTCTGAAATTAACATGATGATAATTCTGATACGGATTTTTAAAGTTACATGAAAAGGTTAAAATGATATTAAAAAAGTTATGAAATTTGTTTAAGTCGATAAATTGATATATACTAATATTGTTGTTAGATTGAATATCATGCTATCATAACTAATCGATTGATTCATATATATCAGAAATTTTTAAATTTTTTTAACAAATTAGATATTTTTGGTTAAAATAAAGTATAATTAATAAATTAATAAAATATTTTTGAAATTAATTGATAAATTTTTGATAAATAATAAATCAGATATTTATAGAATACTGATTAGGCGCTTACGAGTTACGACGGTTATCCCTTTTGCTAAGAGTGAGTAGAGTATTAATAATGATGGTTTCAGACTCCCAATTAGGGGGAGAGTATGGCCGACTCGGCTCGGTTTCAGCATAAAATCGAAACTGTAACTATATGTTTTCGGTTTTTAAAATTAAAAATCGGAGCCGTCGGTTCAGATTCGGTTTCGGTTAAAAAAATCTTGGTTCGGTGATAACCGGCTCGTTTCGGTTACAAAACTGACAAATATAAAAATATTAAATAATACAGAAACGAGATAAATTAATATGCGTAATCCGTGAAATTAGATCCTCAAACTGATTTACTAAACCAAGGTTGCTGACGGCTTAAAGAGGAGATGGACGAGGGTGAGATTGAGCCTAGTGTCGCATCAATGCTTACCAGATTCTGATATTCATGTATTTGAGTTGTGAAATTATAACTTATACTAACAAAACCAATTGTCAAGTCAAATGATTTGAAACGCGAGCAGAAAATTCAAAGCCAAAAATCAACATCATGTAAAAGAAATTAACATTAGTTGAACTAATAAAATATACTATATTTATTTGCTTGAAATTATTTTAAATTCATATAATGTATATATATATATATATTATTTATTTATTTATATTATCGGTCCAGTTCGGTTTTAACCAATAATTGGAACCGAACCCACAACATCGGTTTGGTTTTTTATTTTTCGGTTTCGGTTTCGAGCCGATTTTTTGCGGCTCAATTTTTACCGGTTTTTATCGATTTCGGTTTTTTTTTGGGTTTTTTGCTCAGCCTTACTCCGAACATAGAAGTTACTGTATTTGGTCGAATGATATTAAGAATTTATTTAGTATGAAAATGAAATTAACCAAGTTTCATGTTTGTTTGGGCTAATTTTGCTCTTTACACTCATGCTCGAAGGACTGAAATCCCAAGTATACGAGCTTTTGAAATTCAACGAGAGACAACTTTTCATTTTGGTATAATCAGATTATACAAGTATTTGGTCGAATGATATTAGGAATTCAACCAGTGTCAACCTGCATTCTTTTGTAATTTGGGATTTTATATTTATTTTAAAAAACTAACACTTACACGCATCTTAGAATATGTAAAAAATTATATTATAAATATACATCGGTTGTCCAACAAAGAATCACAGCCAGGGACGGATTTAAGATTGGGGCAGTGGAGGTACTTGCCCCCACCGAGTTTTAGACTAAATCCATATCTCTACTACAAATATGATCAGATGTAGATTTCGGATCGGATCAACCTAAATTCATATCCATATCCATTTATTTTATCGGATTCGGATTCAGATCGGATCGGGACCGCATTTTTTACAGGCCGATCCATATCCGGATTCATTAGGATCGCGGATCACGGATCGGATATCCGGATCCATTTAACTTTTTCTAATTCTTTTTTACTTAGTTTAAGAGTATTTTACAAAAATTGTTGTCGGTGATTCTTCGAGTTCATGAAGGACAAGATTAAATGAGACATCATGAGACAAGTAGCTTGATACATTTTCACATTTTCATTTTGTAAGAAAAATCACAAATTAAGTGAGTAAAATACACAAAATGGTAGAATTTCCGGGATACTAGTACTAACTGCGGTACAAATTTTTGTGCATGTAGAGGGCCATCATTATTAATGAGATAAGAACCAATAAAATTCAACACTTAAATAAAAAGTAGTTATTAGTGTGCCTATTGGCACACACTAGAAAATCTGTAATTAAAAATAACCATTACAATTAAAAATTATAATATATATATATATATATATATATATATATTCTACCGGATCGGATCATTAACGGATCGGATCACCCTAAATTCATATCCGCTCCATTTATTATCGGATTTTTCTTATCGGATCAAATTTCGGATCGGTTTTTTTTTTATGAATCCATATCCGCTAAGAAGGCCCCTGATCAGATCGGATCGGATCGGAGCTCCGCTCCATTGACACGCCTAATCAGATGGTTTAGTTGCCCCTATGGTTACGGTGTCCTATATTCTCATTTTTGGTATTTTGGTATAATCTGTCATACTTGTATCATTGAAAACATTTTTTTTTTCTTTTTTTTTTGCTAAATGAAAACATTTTTACTATCATCATCATAAATTAAAATAAGAAGTTGAAACAAAAAATTGAAATTTGTCAAATAAAAATAGGGATAAAATACTGTTTGTTGCCAAAAAATTATATGATAATTTAACTTATGAACCAAATGATTATCTCAGATAAAAATGAGATCACACTAAATGAGGAGGTATGTTATTAGCCAAATCCCATTTTTTCAAATGCTAGAATGAGTGGATAAAAAAAACATTTTTACCGATTTTGCTCATGGTACAAGTTAAGCTTTTGATTTGTCTCGGCTCTCCAACCAGCATACCTTTCGTGAGAGCTTGACAAAAATGGGCCACCATATTGTCCAAAATACTAAGAATTTTCAAGGAATTCCAGAAGTCCAGCCCACTGGAGATAATGATTTTCAAACATGCAAGGCCCAATTAGACAATTGCTAAAACAGTAAAAGCTCTAGATTTATTTATAACTCAAAATTACAGCCTCACGAAAAAGAATTAACTTTACAGCATATGTGAAGAGTTTTTTTTTTTTTTTTACTTAATCCGCCTTAAAATTCATCTTATTCATTTAGTCAGTAACATTTTCATATTTTTCTGTTGAATAACAAAATCAATGAATTAGTCAGTTTTATACAGGAATTTGACTTAATCGATTGAGCTAATGAAGGATTAATCGAAAATCAAAGATTAATCGGAAGGATTAATCAAAGTGAAAATCGGATGTATTTTAATATTAAAATACTATTTAATGTTTAGTTATTTAATAACTAATATATTTATCATATTCATAAATTTTATAATTGTTCATATTTAAAGTTATATAGTATTTTAATTTTAATATTTATCATATATACTTCGATCAAGAAATATTTAAAATGATTAATCGGATTTTAAAAATCGAATCGGTCAACCACCTTGTTGGGGATTAATCGAGGATTAATGTTAAATCAGAGATTTTTAGAACAGTGAAATTGATATATTATTATTATTTTATTATTTTTCTAGAGCAGTAAGTGAAGTATTAGTTTAGGCAAAAGTTGTGAGGCTTTTAAAGAGTTGTGCAGGAGTAAATAAAAAATGGGGGCAGACCAGAATAGTCAACAGACCAACAGTTAAGAGTTGGGGGAAAGCACAGCACATGCCGCGGTTGCTGCCATGTGTAATTATTGAGCTTCAAGATTGCATCTCTTTCGCACGTAGCAGCATTATAATAAAAAATTAATATTACTATTTTTTTTTTCTTTTTCTATTTGTGATTTCGGTAGTGTGCATAACATGAAACATATTAATACAATTAAGTTTTTATATTTATTGCTAATACGAAATAAATGATATTAACGATTAAAAGTGTGTCTTGGCAAATGTAAAAAATCAAAACAGAAAAAGTATTTAGAGACGGAGGGATTAGTATTATAATTTACAATATATAAAATGATGCAATGGTATCCAAATTTAGGTTGTTTGTTAAACGTTAACGCTGTCATCTGCTCAGCAAACGCGTAAATTCATCATCTCCCCACCGACTCAATCTTTTTATCCATCGGACACCTCCCCCTGCTCCCTCTCTCCATGTTTCGGTTTAACGTTTACATCATGTGTTGATTCTGAAAGAAATAAGAATGCACATTTTCCTCTTTGAGATTAAAAAAAGGCTCGCAAGCTGGGGATGATGTTAGATAATTATTAGCTGAGTTTGTGACGAGAGTCTAGAGGGATGGATAATGTGGAAGGTGATTTAACCTCGCATTACTAAGGGCAACCTAGCATCCAAAACTCTAAATTTGTACAGATTACTTCAAATTTTCTGTGACAGTGATCAAAAACTGATCCAAATTTGGATCAATGAATCATCTATTAAAAAAATGATTTTGTTTAAAAAAATTCGTTTATTGGACTTAAAATTAATTTGTGATTTTTAATTTTAATTAATAATAATTTATAATTAATAATTAATAACATTAATTATTTCAGTAAAAACTTACAACAATAGGAAAGCAAGTTTTATTGAAATTAAAAAAAATTGTACATATAAGCATAAAATAAAAATTACTCCCTCCGTCCCTCTCAATTCTTAACATTGGGGGACGGGGGCGCGGCACGGACTTTAATGCTCCTATATAATATAGTTTCATAACTTTTTTTAAAAATTTTATTTTTCCGAATAAAAGTTTGATGTTTAAATTTTTATTCGGAAAAAGAAAATTTTTAAAAAAGATTGCAGAACTATGTTTTTTAGACGCATTAAAATGCGTGTCGAGCAGTGAAAAAGAAATGTTAAGAAATGAAAGGGACAGAGGGAGTACATAAAATGCACAAAATAAAATTACAATATTGGAAGATAACTAAAAAATAGTATGATAAATACAACATTTTGCGGACCATCACGCTTTTAGAGTAAAAATGTACCCCAAGATATAATTTATTTAATTAATTAAATATAAAATAAGTAGTTAATAATGATTAAACATTAAATTTAAGATTATATATTTTAATATAAAATTTGTGTAATATCAATAAATAATTTGGATCAAAATTCGAATAAAACTGCTGGAGTTGATCAGAATTTTGGATCTTGGATGAGTTAGTGATTCAAATTTGAATTTTCAGATCACAACGGCCGGAGCCTAAAATAGAAGAAGATAATAAGTAAAAGTAAAAAAAGGTAATTTTTATGTATAAGCCACAAAAGAATTCATAAATAAAAAAGCAATTTATAAATACATAGATTTCAGTCAATTTAAAATAAAATGGTTAACAATTTATCAGTTTTTAAATAAAAATATAATGAGAATAATAATAATAATTATTATTCTACTATGATTATAAATTATTGTTTATAATTATTTATACATTTTTAATTCAAGTTTTAAAATCATTTATATCAATCTCTAAGTCATGAATAGATTGTAAATTTATAGCATACAACCGAGAAAACTTAAATCCTTTTATGTAATTAGACATTAGTCCGCTCTCATCTCCTTCCAAAAGATTTTTTATTAGTGAAGTCCTTTAATCAACAGCAAGTTTGTAAAAAAATGAGTGATAACAGAACTGAGGTAATTTAATAAAAAAATTAGATATATGAGGGAACGAAAAATATTCTTTTCTATATCAGAAAAATGACTATATAACCAAAAAAATGAAAGACAACAGATGAAACTTATAAAAATTATCTAAAATAATCTAATTCAAAGTTTATTTCACTATATTAAAGCTACCCATAAGCCATGTTCCGCGGCATACAGTTGAATAACTGGGGTCAAAACTCAAAATAGATCACTAACAGAGTAACAGTAGTACGGGTTGCGAAAGAAAGAAAATGAAATCACAATTCAAAAGTGGTAAGGCTTGTCAAACTGTTAGTAGTGGTGTTTATCATCATGTAAACAATAGTTTAGTCATTAAGCTTCTTAAGTAGACAGCAATATCTAAACTCTGGAGGTAAATCTTGTCCTTTACCCTTTCGGATAGAATAATATTATAAATAACCAACTTATTATTGCAAGTCCCCTGATTAACTATTTTGTAGTTAGTGGATAATAATTATAACCATCAGCAAAAGCAACTACTATTATTATTTTATTGTACAATAGATAAAGTTAAACCTGATAATACAGATTTTTGTTAAACAGAAGTCGGTAATTAAGCGGGTCAATAGTGATATGCAACATAAAAATTAGTTTACTCCCTCTGTCCCTCTCATTTCTTTACAGTTACTATTTTGGGATGTCCCTCTCATTTCTTTACATTACTATAAATAGTAAGTTTTTTCCATCATTACACACTTTACCCACTTTTCATCTAACTTTACTCATTTTTCATACATTGTCTTGGTCTCCGTGTCCCCCTCCAATGTAAACAATTGAGGGGACGGAGGGAGTATAACTAAGTGCAGTTAGCTGTTATTTAACAGTGATACAGTGAAGCAAGCCTTTTCCAAAAGTACATATGAATTGTCAGTGAAGCTTTTCAAAATAGATCTAATTCGTTTTAACTTTGTGGATCTCCTTGAATTTTTATTCTTTAATCACAACAAACAAACAACATACTCCTATACTCCTATTATCATTACCAATAGCTGTATTGACAATGCTCAAGCAAAGAATAAAGTAAAACATCAACACATATTTATAGTTTTATACTGTCGGTGCCCCAGTCTTTTTCATTACAGATTTTATTAATGCATGCTATGATAGACGCTACTGTGTTAGCAAAAAACGACATCGTGCGTTCATGTCTTTCGCATATTAAACATACATACATTCATTGAGTATACGGACTTAAAGGGTGAATCTTTCTTTTCCCTCGATTATTAATTAGGGTTGTGCTGCCTTACTTGCATGTGATATTAGCACGATCTTGAACATGAAATCAATAATAGAGGTGCGAGAAAAGGCCGTGCTGCATTCAACTCTTAAGAATTAAGATCAGGCCATCATCCTCGTATGTAGCCAATTAAATCTCATATTAGAAGTTTTAGTTGGTAAACGAATTATTTTCATGTCACAAAGTTGGGAAACACCGAAATAAGTAGGCAAGTCTAAACATCTAATTACTTGACGGATCTTTTTATTAATTTTTATTTTACCGAACTGAAACAATCGAACCGAAACGTAAACAGAATCTCACCGGGACCAGGATAATAGACTTTGCTAGAAATAGCGACAGTACTCGTGATGAGTTGCATCGGTACCACTAGCACCAAATCATGAGATATATAATTGCAATAAATTCCAACTATATTTTATCGCCACAATGAAGACAGGTGAGTTAATAAAACCGGGGGTCCTGCAGTGAGTGGAACCTAAACCGTGACTGCTAACCATAACCAAACATACGATCCTATGAAATGGAAACAGCATATGTCCGTCACATTCTTCATGTCCTGTCTGTCTTGTTGCACATGTCGCATGATAAGCCTTGTTCAGTCTAATACTACAGCCAAACTTGCAAACTGCAGTCCAGTGCTGGCTTCACTAGCGTATATGCTTCTGTATATGTAACAATTTGTGCAAATATATACGTAGATTGCGTTATGTTCCACAACGCTGACGGTTTGTTGCAGAAGACGATGGAAATAGTCTCTTTAATTGCTTTTACCTGGGATACGACTTTATGATTAAAGGAATTGAATGGCTACCGCTACCTGTTTGTTTTATTTTTAAGAATCTTTCCTCGGAAAAAAAAGAGTATATGAAAATACATTTTTGTGAAGATAAGCATATAAAATTGATATTGAATGATTATCTTAGCATTGACTCAGACTTATTTTCAAAAATGAATTATTCTTTCTGACAAATATACATGACTATAACATATTTATTAAAAATATTATATCAAAAATTATATAAATAAATTTAATTTTTCTGAAATTAAGTTTTTATATGATATCAAAAAGTAGTCATACGAAATTTTTATGTAATATAATGCATCTGCTTTGTGTTAATATACGGACACGAGAAGCCGATTATATTGAAATTTTAAATAAAATTACAAACAACTTAACAAATATCTGATGATCGAGAGCTTAAAACCAAAATCCGAATTATGTGTATCCGAATTTCGAACTTGATTTTTAGTCGAACATTTACATATATACAAAATAAACTTGAACCATGTAGAGAATGTATTAGATCTGACTAATTTGCATGAGTCTCGGATGAAAATATACATTCTTAACCCTTAAAAATTATTTTACTAAATCTGTTTCAGGCTTTCAGCAGTTGACGAGGAGAATGGATCGGGACGAGGTGCCCGCTGCTTGTCGGCTGATAAGGGCGAGTTAGGTAACTCTACTGCATATTTGAAATTCCATCATTTTTGGCATGTACGGAATATTTTCTCGTTCAGATTCTCATAGCTTGTTCAATTGCCTCATTTTGTTGACATTTATATGATTCGTACCAGTATTCCAGTTCTAACAACCTCTTGATTCGAATTTTCGAACATTACAAAATCATTCGAAGAAAAAACTGGATGGATCCGAGAGTTGAAGTTGAACTAATTAAAATAGACAAGTATATAGAGTTAGTCGACTACGCAACACATGCATCTGTATAATATATTCGATAATTTCATGCGTTTACTGCGTGCATTTATTGGCGTCTGTCGATCGCGATTTGTTTCCCACCGTCACGGCTGCTTGGTTTCACTTTAGTACAGTGTCGGTAGCGACTAGCGAGGACTCTATATGGGTATGGGCCACCGAACGATGTGTGCAGTAATATTTTGGTGTAATTATCACAAAAGATAAATAGTAATAATTTGGAATTGCGATAAAAGTTGTGAAAATCAGAGTTTTGTGATAATAATGCGATGGGATATTGTACAATTAAATTATCTTGAAAAAAAGTTACGAGAATAAAGTAGGCTATCCATTACTGGTTTCAAAAAAAAAAAAAGTAGGCTATCCATTTGTGGATCGTTGGAGAGAACTTGCAATTACGGGGCCGTTTGGATGAGTTTAAAATAAGTGCTTCTTGCTTAAAATAAAAAAGTGGAGTAAAAGTTGGAAGCATGGTAAAACTTATAAGTGATTAAAGTGTTTGGGAAATAAGCAGAAATTTTGAAAGAAAAGCTAGCATTCCTAGCTTTTTATAAGTGTTTTTAGACTTTTTCCACAAACGATACAAATAAGTGCTTCTAACTTATAAACCAGAAGCTCGGCTTAAAGCCGGAAACAAACACCCACTACGATATTCAAAGAAAGGATGTGGAGTCTTTTTCCAGTGGCGTACATTTTGGAATATGTAAACTAGAGGATTAGACATAGAGAGAGATTATCATCATAATAGCATTTTACAATTGATTTTATTAAAAAATAATTTTTTAAAAAAAGTTACGTAAACAAGAGGATTTGAATAAGATATATAGATATCGTTATCATGATAGCATATAAATTCATTAAAAATTAATTTCAACACATCAATATAAATTTATGAGACTTATTTAATTAAATTTATAATATTAAAATTACAATCTGTACTATAATACTAAAATTCAAATCAATATACTTATATAAAGGAGAAGCGAGGGGCGTGTAGGTGGCGCCTCTCACATCGCTCCGTTCTATTTTTCTAATTTTCTGGAATTTTTTTGATTTTGTTTCAAATTATTTATGGAATATTATAAGCAAGTTTCAGAATCTGATTTTGTTTCAAATTATTTATGGAATATAGTAGCTTGAAAGTTTTAATCTGATTTTGTTTCAGATTATTTAATTATGGGAAAGAGAAATTATTTATGGAATATAGTAGCTTAAAAGTTTTTAATCTGATTTTGTTTCAGATTAAATTTGTTTCAAATTATTTATGGAATATAGTAGCTTGAAAGTTTTAATCTGATTCTGTTTCAGATTATTTAATTATGGAATATACAAATTATTTATGGAATATAGTAGCTTGAAAGTTTTAATCTGATTTTGTTTCAGATTATTTAATTATGGGAAAGAGTAGCACACAAGTCTCTCTGCACCTATAAATACCCTTATAGATTGTATGATTTTGGATCATTTATCAATATACTTATATAAAGGAGAAGCGAGGGGCGTGTAGGTGGCGCCTCTCACATCGCTCCGTTCTATTTTTCTAATTTTCTGGAATTTTTTTGATTTTGTTTCAAATTATTTATGGAATATTATAAGCAAGTTTCAGAATCTGATTTTGTTTCAAATTATTTATGGAATATAGTAGCTTGAAAGTTTTAATCTGATTTTGTTTCAGATTATTTAATTATGGGAAAGAGAAATTATTTATGGAATATAGTAGCTTAAAAGTTTTTAATCTGATTTTGTTTCAGATTAAATTTGTTTCAAATTATTTATGGAATATAGTAGCTTGAAAGTTTTAATCTGATTCTGTTTCAGATTATTTAATTATGGAATATACAAATTATTTATGGAATATAGTAGCTTGAAAGTTTTAATCTGATTTTGTTTCAGATTATTTAATTATGGGAAAGAGTAGCACACAAGTCTCTCTGCACCTATAAATACCCTTATAGATTGTATGATTTTGGATCATTTAAACACAATCTCCTCTCTCTCAATACCATAACCCTACGCTCGATTTCTAACTCGAAGGTGTCATTCTTCTGCAACGATAAGTGAATGCTGTTTATGCAGTACTAAAAAAATAAAGGTTGTTGCAAGCAAAGGTAGTTATAAACCGCTATATTGGAGTCGATAAATCCAAACACGAGAAAAGAATATAATCTTGACATGATATTGATGGTTGATATTAATAAATTAATTATTAGTGATGTATCTTTGTTGGTTATTCTTTTATAATATTTGTTTTGTTTATCAGACATGTTTGTTGTTGTTAATTTTTATATGATTTACTTTGTATAGAGGAAAAAATATTTATTCATGCATTATCTATTTGCACTATTCAAACAACTTTTAAGTAAAGGTTGTTTATACACTATTTAAAAATAAAGGTTGTTACAAACAATGGTGGTAGTTATAATCTGATTTTGTTTCAGATTATTTAATTATGGGAAAGAGAAATTATTTATGGAATATAGTAGCTTAAAAGTTTTTAATCTGATTTTGTTTCAGATTAAATTTGTTTCAAATTATTTATGGAATATAGTAGCTTGAAAGTTTTAATCTGATTCTGTTTCAGATTATTTAATTATGGAATATACAAATTATTTATGGAATATAGTAGCTTGAAAGTTTTAATCTGATTTTGTTTCAGATTATTTAATTATGGGAAAGAGTAGCACACAAGTCTCTCTGCACCTATAAATACCCTTATAGATTGTATGATTTTGGATCATTTAAACACAATCTCCTCTCTCTCAATACCATAACCCTACGCTCGATTTCTAACTCGAAGGTGTCATTCTTCTGCAACGATAAGTGAATGCTGTTTATGCAGTACTAAAAAAATAAAGGTTGTTGCAAGCAAAGGTAGTTATAAACCGCTATATTGGAGTCGATAAATCCAAACACGAGAAAAGAATATAATCTTGACATGATATTGATAGTTGATATTAATAAATTAATTATTAGTGATGTATCTTTGTTAGTTATTCTTTTATAATATTTGTTTTGTTTATCAGACATGTTTGTTGTTGTTAATTTTTATATGATTTACTTTGTATAGAGGAAAAAATATTTATTCATGCATTATCTATTTGCACTATTCAAACAACTTTTAAGTAAAGGTTGTTTATACACTATTTAAAAATAAAGGTTGTTACAAACAATGGTGGTAGTTATACACCGCTATCTCACATATTTAAGTTAGATGTATTTGTGCACAATCGATCCAAAAAAATTGGAAGAAGGTGACAATGGAAGAATATGATTACTTTTAAAAAAAGCAAATAAAATTAAAATTCGTCAAACTTTAAATTGTTAATTACGTGTATAAATTTATTTTCATTTTTTTCATCATGAATTATAGTCCAAATTTGCAATTTTATATATTAGTATTGGTATTACATCAAGATTTTTATAATATAAATTTATTGAATCCTACAAATATTAATTTTGAAACATTAATATATTAATATACTTTTAATAGACAACAACAAAATTATTTTATTCTATGAATATTAATATTAAATCATTAATAAAATTTTTATAGGCCGCCGCAACGCGCGGCTTTTCAACTAGTATTAAATTAATGTAAATACGTCTTTCATCTGAATCTTTGACTTCTTTGTCTTAGCCCTTCAGCTATTTAAGAATTACTACTCCCTCCGTCCCAATGAATTGTATACAGTTTCTTTTTTGGGACGTCCCATCAATTGTATACATTCCAAAAGTAGTAAACTTTTATAATATAAAACATCATTACACCAACTACATTCTTCCTCTATCTCCATTCTATAATAATATAAACACTGTTACACCCACTACTTTCCTCCACTATCTCAAATCTATTATTAAAAATTAATGGGTCCCACCACTATACCCACTTTTCATCTAACTTTACTTATTTCTTACAAAATTCCTTGGTCTCCGTGTCCCAGCCATTTGTATACAAATGACTGGGACGGAGGGAGTACTAGTAATGAATACGGATGATTGATTGAGAAGACATCAAACGAAAAGCAAATGATCTCAAAAATCGTTAAGAAAATCTCAGGTAAGCAGTTCTGCGGGCGGGCGGTTTACCTTCACGCGTATTTTGGGTCTTTTATAAAATATAAGTTTATAATAATTTTTTAATTATTTTTTAATAAAAATTTAAACATCAAATTTTTATACAAAACGAAATCAAAAAAATATTATAAAACAATATCTTATAAGAGCCTTAAAATATGTGTTAAAAAGTAATATAAAATAACTGGGATTTTTGACTGTATAGTAAAAACTAAAAAGCGCACAAAAGGAATAATATTTCTCGTGAGTTTGGAAAAGTTGTGTGTATTTCTTCCTAAATGCATAATATAATAACGTGTATTTTCAAACCATCGTTCCACAACGGTACACGAAAATTTCATCTCATACGTCTTTCTACCGATAAAGCATAACGATAGCAGAAATAAAACAGGTATTGTGAGAGAAAATAAATGTGGAGTACAGTTACTAAGAAAGTTGGGAACACTGAAAGCTAGGAGTGGTGAAGCAGAAAGTTCATTGATTAAATAGAGATGTGTCGAGTTGGAACAGAGCGGTGATTGCGGAATGCAAGGACAGTATAGTAAATATGGCAAGCCATACTTGTACTACTCAATCCAAACAACACTTTGGGGTAACAGGTCTTTGTCATGGACCGCCCTACTTTGAACTTTTGCGACCAGAACAAAACTTTCTCCCGTTATTAGGCCCCGACCTCTTTTACTGCTTCCATACACAATTATTGTTCTCCCTGTTTTACCACAGTAAATAAATTTTAAGTTCCATGATAGAAAATTTAGTTGCTCCAGCAGTTGTGATCCAAAAATCCAAATTTGGATCACTAACTGATCTAAATTCTGATCTAAATTTCTGACCAACTCCAGCAGCGTGATCCAAATTCTGATCCAAATTACTTTTTTATATTATATTATATAAATTTTATATTAAATTTAATTTTTACTCATTATTAACTACTTAAATTATATATTATGGATGTAATGTACTCTTTTTTTAATTTCAATAAAATTTGCTTTCCTATTATTCAAAGTTTTTACTAAAACATTAATTTTATTAATTGTTAATTATAAAATATTATTAATTAAATATTAATAATCACAAATTAATTTTCAAGTCCAATAAACAAAAGATATAGAAGTAACAAAATCATTATTTTATAATAAATTAGGTGATCCAAATTTGGATCAGTGAACAGTGGTGATCCAAATTTGGATCAGTACTATTTACTGATCCAAATTTGCATCACTTTTTGGATCACTGCTGAAGGAGAATTTGGGGTAATCTGCCCCAAATTTGGATCTTTAGATCACTGCTGGGTTTGCCCTTAGTATTATAATTTCTTGGTGTATACGTTACAGGTTAGTGTAAGTGTTGGAGAATTAGGTTCTTATAAAATATATTTACATTATATATTTATTTTTAAAAAAAATCTTGAAAAAAAATTTGACTGTTTAAAATTTTATTAAAAAAAGAAAAAATAAAAATATTATTGAACTATATTTTATAAGAGTCTCAAAATGCGTGCAAACAATGAATTGGACGGAGGGAGTAAGACTTGAGACTAATAAGCAGGATTCATTTTTGATTGTGCCCCGTTTTCCGGATCAAATATTTATATTTTCTGAAATTGAATATAAGATTGAAAATTTGGATAAATGTTTCATAATTTTGTAAGCAGGCATTGTTTACGGTTGCATGTTGGGCAGCAAGTAAGAAATCGGAAATCAAATATAATCGGTTGTTCTGTCGATTCGGGATTTAAAGAGAATTTTTTGAAAATTATGGATAAATCGGAATACTAAGCAAATCGATATGTGAATTTTATTTTAAGAATGAATAGGAAATTAACCGGGTATTGAGAATTTTTGGAATACCAATAGCAAGTGAAAAATAAATAAATTTTCATAATTTCATTGATTTAGGTCAGAAATAAAAATTTACTATATTGTTTTTATGTTTTGACAGAGGGGAGAGAGACGGAGGAGGAAGAAAGAAGGAAGGAATCTTGAAATGGTAAATTAAAGAAGAGAAGAATAATGAGAAAAATAACAAAGATTTTAATACTGGACTAGACAGCTGGGCAGAGTGCAATGAAGCAGTACACTTCTTTTATGATGCTTCCTCTGTATTCATCCCTGTACTTATAAATATATGTCTGTTTATATAAACTACATATCTATGTGAGGCCACAAATCTCATTCTTTCTCTCCCATTATCTCCATAGAGGGGCACTCAAGTTTTGTGTATACACACAGAAGAAGCTCAGAAGAGTGTTTTTGTGTATCTGTAACTTGAGGTACTTAATCCCTTCTCTTCTTTTCTATTTAGTTGATATTGTCTTTGGTTTAGTGCTTCATTCCTAACTTTGTGACAATTCAGTTCATTATAGTGTGTTTTTGAGCTAGTTAATGTGTGGTGAGTTGCCAAACTTGTAGACCATGGGTGTGAAGAGTGATTAGTTACCAAACTTTTAGACCATGGTTTTCTTTGGTTTTGCATTTGAGATCTGAATCAGTTAACTAAGCAAAGATGTATAATGCAATCATCATTTCTTGAAATCTTCTTGAGTTTGAAATGGTTTCATGAGTTGAATTGGTTTGGTTCTTTCCCAATGTTCTTATCTGATGGCCATTTAGTAGTACCATGTTCTACTTTATTTTTTATTGAAGAGGGTCTATTTTTTAGTTCATTTTGTATTGGTATTTGACCACTGTGAGCACATAGTATAATGCAAGAAGTGTAGTTTGGCATTGGTTTCAAGATCTATTGACTTTAGATACATATTCAACTTGCATATACAATAGTTTATTACATACTTCTCTCTCAGCTGAGGCAAGGTTGTTGCAATGAAATTGATTGGTTTGATTTTATTTCATCTCCTAAGACTTAGTGGGCAGGAGGGTCCCTTCAGGCCGGCTGATTCTCATTTATTAAAGTCTCGGCCCCAGTGTCATGTGAAATGTAATTAGGCATTTTGCAATAGATCTTTAAGTTTTTGGAAGGATTGAAGAACTGTTTAATGGTTGGATCTGCTTTATTCTCTTAAACATCAGTATTTATGCATGTTCTGGTTTTCCTTTAAGTATCAAAGTATTCTCTGAATCACATTCAACTTGGCTAGTGGAATTGCACATTCTGAGTTGCTATTTTCCTTTACTCCCTCGTTAGTCAGGTCTGTAGCTTTTAGGAATGTATATGATTATGCATAAATTTGTTATTAGTAAACTTTTCTGATCAACTCATATTGTTTGTGATTTCTGATATTGATGTGTTGAACGCTAATTACTCTTGTGTAGATCTGCTGGAGTTTGAGATATGACTTTGCATTTGTTTTGCTTTTATTCAGATAGCTGACTAGTTCTGAGAACATGAAGCACAAGGATGGAAAACCGATATATGATAAGAAGTCCAGGGTCGTTCCCCTGACAGTATTGCTTGTTGTGCTCTGTTCAGTTTCTTTCTATCTTGGTAAAGTCTATTGTCCAGAGAAAGACAGAATTGTGGCTAATGGTATAGGCAAAGCAGCGGTATCTTCCAAGACGGCCGTTAACCCTCTCCAAGTGAAATCTGTTTCCTTCCCTGAATGTGGCATAAACTATCAAGATTACACTCCATGCACAGATCCCAATGTAATATCAGTGACTGATTTAGTTCTGTCAGCTCTCTTTACGGTCTCGTATCTGTTTAAATATCTAATCTGTAATATACGTATGTTATTTTGTGTCACAGAGATGGAGAAAGTATGATGTTCATCGTCTTACATTCATGGAACGCCATTGCCCTCCACTTTTCGAGAGGAAGGAATGCTTGGTTCCTCCCCCTGATGGTTACAAGGTACCAATCAAATGGCCTACAAGCAAAAATGAATGTTGGTACAGGTAATACACCTCGTCTTGTTCTCATAGCTTTTATCACTCAGTTGAATTTACTTTTATTTTTATATTCTCTGCTTCTAATAATTGCTAATTTTTCAGAAATGTGCCATATGATTGGATTAATAAGCAGAAGTCTAATCAGCATTGGCTGCAGAAAGAAGGTGAGAAGTTCCGTTTTCCTGGTGGAGGTACTATGTTTCCCAATGGCGTTGGCGCATATGTTGACTTGATGCAAGATCTAATCCCTGGTATGAAAGATGGGACTGTTCGGACTGCCATTGATACTGGATGTGGGGTAAGTATATTACGCTATTTTGTTGCCTTCACTAATACAGATCAAACATAAATAATGCTATAATTTCTGATATGTATGAACTTTACCAAAATGTTAATAAGTACCTTCCAATCTTTCCGTTGAGCAAAGAAACCTGATGAGACTGATGATTTAGTAACCAATTGGTAACTAACAAAATCTGTACAATTGTTTCTGCAGGTTGCTAGCTGGGGAGGTGATTTACTTGATCGGGGAATTTTAACAGTTTCTCTTGCTCCAAGAGATAACCACGAGGCTCAAGTCCAATTTGCTTTGGAACGAGGAATCCCTGCAATTCTAGGAATTATCTCCACCCAACGACTTCCTTTCCCTTCAAACTCATTTGATATGGCTCATTGCTCGAGATGCCTGATCCCATGGACTGAATTCGGTATGTAACATCTAGCAGCTTACACTGACAAATATCAAGTTGTTGTTAAGCATTGTTAAATGTCTTTACCCTGGACTAACATTAGATTCTTGTATGCTTTCAACAATCGTCCATTTCTAAGAAGCTGTCTGTCAACTAAATCCTTGATTTGGTTCCTTTCTACTAACTCAGCATTATAGAATGCAACAAATTAGTAAACTCTCATTAATTTTGTAAAAAGTAAAAAGTGATTTTAATGTTTAAACTTTAATAGGTAACTGGACTATCTGTTAGACTGTTACTATTGCTTAAAGATACATGTATAGGATTACTTGCAACTGCAGTGCTTTCCGTTTAATGAGTGGCATGTAGTGGACTCTGTTTTTTATACATATATTTGAGTAATTTTCTCACTTGTATTGCATTACTGTATATTGCTACTTTCAAGGTATTCTATGCCAACATTCTTGTATCTGTTTTCAGGTGGAATTTACCTCCTTGAAGTTCATCGTATCCTTCGTCCAGGAGGATTCTGGGTTCTCTCTGGGCCTCCAGTGAACTATGAAAACCGCTGGAGAGGTTGGAACACTACTATTGAAGACCAGAAATCTGATTACGAGAAGTTGCAAGAGTTGCTCACCACAATGTGCTTCAAGTTATTTGACAAAAAGGATGACATTGCTGTGTGGCAGAAGTCTTCTGATAACAACTGCTATAAGCAGCTTGATAGTGTAGACATATACCCGCCTAAATGTGATGACGGCACTGAACCAGATTCAGCATGGTACACCCCACTTCGGCCTTGTGTTGTTATTCCAAACAAGAAGAGGCAGCTATCACTATCATCACTTCCCAAGTGGCCCGAAAGATTGCATTCTGCACCAGAACGTGTTGCTGATGTTCGTGGTGGCAGTGATGGTTCCTTCAAGCACGATGATAGTAAATGGAAGGTACGAGCTAAGCACTACAAGAAGTTGCTTCCAGCAATCGGAACTGATAAGATAAGAAATGTAATGGACATGAACACACTATACGGAGGATTTGCTGCTTCTGTTATTGATGCTCCCCTATGGGTGATGAATGTTGTCTCGTCCTACGCTGAGAATACACTTGCAGTAGTATATGACAGGGGCCTTATCGGAACCTACCATGACTGGTAACTTTACCACATTTGAATACAAAGCCTGCACTAATTGCATATTGTCTTGGACTATATCTGAATATTTAGATCATTTTTCATGCAGGTGTGAGGCTTTCTCAACATATCCTCGAACATACGATTTACTTCATGCAGATGGCCTCTTTACTTCTGAAAGTCACAGGTAAGAGATTCCTTTTCATCCTTCTTAAACTCATTTAAAAATTTCTTCTATTCTAGTCTGGTGTTTATTGTTAAATAATTTACTTTTACAGATGTGATATGAAGTTTGTGCTCCTAGAGATGGATAGGATTCTCCGGCCTAACGGATATGCAATAATCCGCGAGTCAAGCTTCTACACAGATGCAGTTGCAACTGTGGCGAAAGGAATGAAATGGAGCTGTCGTAAAGAGGACACCGAATATGGAGTAGAAAAGGAGAAGTTGTTGGTTTGCCAGAAGAAGCTGTGGTACTCTAAGCAAAGCTCTTAGGCAAAAACAACAAGCTCAATACAATTTCAAGTGATAAATATCATGCAAGGATTGTAAGTGCACCTATAGAGAAGAGAAGAAAGGGTCTCCGTAACAGTTACACAGAAAGATAGTTAATTTATACATTCTTGAAACTGAAAGAAGTCCTTTCACATAATGTATTTTTTGTAATGATTTACAGTTTAATGTTGTAATCGGTCATATAATTTTTTTCATCCACATATATGTTCTTGAATTTGAAACATATGTAATGTGTTCGGAACTCATAACATTAAAGTTCTCGATCTTAAATGTATTTAATGAAACTGATACAGATGCGATATCGAGTAGTTTCTTCTCTCGGAGGAATTCCTTTTAGATTTGAAACTGGTATGATCAAATCTAAAACAATTATTTATTACAACTTTACAAGTGATTATAAAAGGTATAAATAAATTACTCTCCGTCCTATTTTAGTTGTCACACTTGATTTTTGCCCGTCAAATTAACCAAAATTTGACTGAGACTGAGATTTATTAATATTTTATCAATTGAAAAAATATATCACTGGGAAAAAATTTAAATCTACTTTAAAATGTAATTTTCAATTGTTTAAAATAATGAAATAGTGGTTTATAATCTTTGGTCAAAACTTGGTCAATGACTAACAAAAATAGAGATGAGACAACTAAAATGGGACGGATATACTATTCGAAAGCAAAAGCATCTCAGAAAACTTATCAAAATTATTTCAGAAAAAAAAAAGAAAATAAAACCTATCAAAATCCCGCTGACAAATTTCAAATTTTTCTTTAATAAATATTAGTAGGAAAAAAACTTACCATCATACAACAGAAATATTTAATTTGCGGAAAATATTAAAATCCCCAAAAATTATTACGTATATATCTTACACATATAGTATATATTTATTTTATTTTAATAAAATTAATAAATAAAATATATACATACAAATAACATAGATTAAATTATGTCAAAGGATATCTAAATTGTTCCAGTTAAATCCTCACAATCTCAACTTATTACTAGAAAACACGTAGGTCCCATTATTTTTATATAAAGTTTCACTATTGTTTGAACGCATTTTAATTTTTTATAGAATATTGTTTTATAATTTAATTGTAAAACTTGTGTTTGAATAAAAATTTAATAGAAATATTTTTTAAAAACTGTATTTTGTTAAAATCGTGTGATACCCTCGGTCCCGAAAATATATGAATCCAAGTGAGAGAGTAATAAATAAAATCGAGAAATCAATTGGGCAAGATACGAATAAATCCGTAAGCCACGTGTCATATAAATATTGGATAATCTACGAGGGTAACGCTGTCAAAAAAGAGAATTATGAGCCCATGATATTAACAGGCGGCCTATATATAATACTATAACCGGTGGTGCTAAGCTATGCTTTCTGTTTGAACACCATTAAAAAAGATAGAGATAATTTCAATCTAAGAAGAAGAAGAGCTCTGGAGTCATGTTTTAAGTTTTTTTCGGTAATTTCATCGACACTCTTTCATCAATTCATCATGTGTGTTTCTTTTTCGGGTTTTTAAAATATTAATTGATGTTTATTTGCTTCGAAATTGATGTGTTTGACTTTTAATCAGAGATCTAGGGTTTTAATATGTTGTATTTTGTCGTGGATGAATTGATTGAATTATACGTTGCGCGAGCTCGTTTTCCTAGGGTTTTGGTTTGTATGTGATTCGTTGATTTATTTGTTGTTGTTTTATTGACGGTTATGATTTTAGGGTTTGAGGTGTGGGGTTTTATGATTAGATTTTTGGTTTGATTGAGTGATGCTCTGTTTGCCTTGGAATTGGAGATGAGATTGAGCTATTTGACATGAAATAGATATTGAGATGAAATTGATTTGCTATTTGACATGTGAATTATTATGACAAGTTGTAGGACCGGAAATGGGGTTACTCAATAGTAGTAATTTCGTTTTATGTATTGGGAATAAAATTGAATTTCGCAGAAGAACTGGCATGTTTTTAGTTTATTTAATTGATTATTACTTATCTGACAAACTAAGTCGATACTAGGTTTTGACAGAAGCCTACTATCTTGTGTTTTAGTATAATGGTGAAGGAAATAAAGGGTAGAGTTATAGGTCCGGAGTTGGTATGTGTTACTTCTTCCACCCTAGATGATGATAAATTGTGCAATTCACACGTTCTTCTTATGAAGCTGTGGTACTGCTATGTGCTATGTGACCGTATATTAATTTGTTAATAGTTGGAGTGGTTGGTAATTTTTATAATTCAGACGTCTGTGATGTAGCACCAATAAAGGGGTTATTAGTGGTGGTTGCAACATCAGCACCAAAATATTCACTTAACAGATATGTTATATGGTCAAACATTTAGATATAGATTTGGGATGTAAGATGTGTGTTTGTGGCGTTTCTTAATTTTCAATTAACTAACAAAATGTTTGGTTTGTATGTAAAATTTAGGCGGTATTTGTAGATTGCCAAGAATCTGCTTCTTTCTCAAGATATGACTGGAATTTTAGTATATTTTTATTTATTCATTTTGTGCTTACAGGTTCTCAGACGTCTATTCAAAAGTATTAATCTCCTCTAAGACATGGAGAAGGTGTGCACATGGTCAGATTGCTTCCAGGACCGGGTTTTTCATTCCAGGAACTGCTTGTTTGGTGTTTTCTCAACCTTGGAGGATTCTTTCTTGTTTTCTTCGTTAATCGCACATAGTGAACAGACTTTTAATCAGTACGGAAGGCGTGATGCAATTTTCTTTTAAGATAGGTGTTGAAGCTTTAGCTCATATATACAAGTAAGTTGATTATACTTTGATTTAAAGATTGGGATATACCATTTCATTATGTCTTGTTGACTTTCTTTTTCCTATAAATGTTTTGGATGCTAGTGCTCTGCCGATAAGCATTGATTTTCCTTCAGAAATTGCGTTCTGGGGTACGTCTCTTATTTTACATGGTAATTTTGCCTTCATATGTCAGTCTGTTGAAATATAGAAGATAGTGCTAACTTCTGTGCGATTTTTCTTTTTTTCTTTTTGATTACAGGGCTGAAGTTTGCAATTACATGAAAAATATTGAGCACGTCGTCAATTATTAGAAGAACTTGATCCATTGTGTCTGTTAAGAAATAACTTATCCTTCTCCTCATGTTTAGATCTACAATTTTGTTGACGGAAGATCTGGGATCAGATTGAGTATTTAATAGGGAAGTTTGCTGTTGTTAAACCCGTGACAGCTGGTTCTATTAGGAGTTCCATCTTCTGTTTCGTATTATGTTCGGCTTTTTCTTGACTGGTGTCGGAATGATCTGTGGTTCAAGACTCTTCGCTTCTTTTGCCTGATACTTCGCGGAAACCAGTAGTAGCTATATTTGGAGAATAAAGTTGTGATACCTGTCTATCTACTGCCTCTAGTTTTGTGGTCATGCCTGGACGCGGGAGAAAATTAATAGTGCATTCAGATGTATAAATCTGGCTGTTAATTGTTAAGTTTACATTTCAGAATTCGGCAACTTAGTAGAGATACACCATAAGTTTTGTCTATCTCCTCATTCTTTCCATTTAAATAAGAGGTTAATAGCAGCTGAAGTGACACAAATGGAAAGGTAAGCCATGTCTTTTTATTTTATATTTGGCAGTATCTACACTTGTTTTAGATACTTACATCAATCTCTTATTTTAGGTATAATATAATTAAGGAGGTTGGCAATGGAACATTTGGAAGTGTTTGGCAAGCTACGAATAAACAGACTGGTGAAATTGTAAGTATATTTTGTGGACTGGTCGAAGTTTCTATATATGGATTTGGAAGAAAGCCTCATGATGATGCTGCCAGATTATGTACTTCCTTGTTTAACGGCTTATCTTACAGGTTGCGATTAAAAAAATGAAGCGAAAATACTATTCATGGGAAGAATGCATTAATCTGAGAGAAGTGAAGGTAACTAATGTCATTTTTGACTATGTAGAGTCAGGCTCTTTTTCACCCAGTTGAATAAATATAGCTTCTTTTTTGGCAGTCCCTTCGGAAAATGAGCCATTCTAATATTGTTAAGCTCAAGGAAGTAATTAGAGAAAATGACATCCTTTACTTTGTGTTTGAATACATGGTAAGTGGATTTATTACATCTTGCTTCTTAATATCATCTGTTTGCCCTTTTAAGTTGATAAAAGACATTTTATCTGTTTTAGGAGTGCAATCTCTACCAACTTATGAAGGACAGGCAAAAACTTTTTTCAGAGACTGAAGTTAGAAATTGGTGCTTCCAAGTATTTCAGGGTCTTGCTTACATGCAACAGCGTGGATATTTTCATCGGGACCTCAAGCCAGGTGCCTATTTTACTTCATTGAGTGAACTAGACTGGTACCTGTTATGGACAAATATGCGACAGGCTACGTTTGCCATTTGCAAACAATTATTTATGTATAATAATTTTGTAGCAGGTTAATAGAATACATAAGAAATGAATAGTTTTGCCAAGCTATTGTTCAAGGAGAATTGGACGTGGGTAGGGGAACAGGTCAAATGTATGGAAATTAAAGGAGACAGGCTGAAAGGGATAATAACTAACAAGGTGCAAAAAAATGGAACAAAATGGACAACCCTTCAGGGCTTAGTTTCTCACTGGTTCTAGAATTTTTATTTTTTACTGCCTATCAATTATAGGCAGACCAAAGCTAAATGATGTTTAGCTTATTTCTTCAATGATTTGTTTCTCTCTCTCTTTTTTTTTTTTTTAATGATTACCTAAATACTATCATGTTATTGAAGTCTACATTTTCTTACTTTCTTAAATTGCAGAAAACTTGCTAGTTTCAAAAGACTTGATAAAAATTGCTGATTTTGGTCTAGCTCGTGAGATCGATTCTTTACCACCATATACAGAGTATGTCTCAACACGCTGGTGAGTACTAACTATTCCTCTCCCTCTTCCTCTTTATTTGGCTATTCTTTTTCTTTATTTAGTACTTAAGGTTTTAATATGATCAGGTATCGGGCGCCTGAAGTTCTGCTTAGTTCTCCAGCATATGGTTCTGCAGTTGGTGAGTTACTGATGAAAATGAAATTATCATTTACTGGGCTGTTGTGAAACATTACACTGAAGCTCTGTTTTGAATTATGTCATG
Organism: Daucus carota subsp. sativus; assembly: GCF_001625215.2. NCBI lineage: Eukaryota > Viridiplantae > Streptophyta > Magnoliopsida > Apiales > Apiaceae > Daucus > Daucus carota. The sequence goes on from NC_030382.2 coordinate 55,528,811, forward strand.
TGGGACAGATATGTGGGCTATGGGTGCAATTATAGCTGAGTTGTTAACTCTGCGCCCTCTTTTTCCAGGTTCAAGGTATATTTATCACTCCTTTACTTTCTTATCACGACACTGTTGTGAAGAACGTATCTATACAAAACCTGTTGTGTGTGTGTGTGTTGGGGGGGAAGGGGGGGGGGGGGGGGGCAGTATATCAGTATCTAGTTATATAGTGACTATAATATTCAGTCAGTTGGCATTAAAATCTATAAGTTCTGCTTACACATTTGTATATGCAGTGAAGCAGATGAAATTCACAAAATATGCAGTGTAATTGGCACCCCAACCGAAATTGAGTGGGCTGAAGGGCTTCAGCTAGCAAGTGCAGTCAACTATCAGTTTCCTAAGGTGATTTAGACTTCTTGCTCCCTGTTATATTTATAGAAATTTTTAGGTCACTTGTAAGAGGGGGAATATAATTGACAATCTCTGATCTCTTATGCTGCTACTTTTTAATTGAAGCTTGCTGGTGTTCCTCTTTCTATACTTGTACCATCTGCAAGCAAGAATGCAATCAGCCTTATTGCAGTAAGTTCTAGTTTTGTTGTATAGTTTCCTCTGTGAGTACCTATTTAATGATATATTTGTTGCCAGAATCATGTTTGCACCACCTTTCAATTATCTATTTTCTTTTAAAAATCGTAGTCACTCTGTTCCTGGGATCCTTCCAAGAGGCCAACAGCGATGGAGGCTCTTCAGCATCCTTTCTTCCAGGTATACATTGAATCTTTTGCTTGCAGAAATCATTATTATAATTTTGCTTTGTTCCTTCTTTGTTACTTATACGCAACTTATTTTGACAGAGTTGCTATTATGTTCCTCCATCGCTTCGCTGCAAGCCAACTGTCGCAAGGACTCCTCCATCGGGATTGTCTCCTCATTTCACTTTACAAAAGAAAAACCTGCAGGTCCCTGATGTATTTGGAGTTGCAACTGGAACTAAAGGTTATATGCAACAGAAACACGCGAGGAGTTACAATGGAAATTTGTCATATTATAAGCCACCAGGTATGTTTATTCCTAAATCAGACCACATGCATGGATGCGTGTGATATGTGAATACTGGATGATTATAGCAATGTCTACTTCGCATTACTCTCAGAGACTGAAATAATTTAATTTCCCTTTGTCCAACATTCCAGTATTTAACATTTTCCCTCCTATTAGGTGACAATTATGTTACAAGCTATCATGATTTTATGACCGTAAATAGAAATGCTACTCCTAGCAAGGATCTACTTGCAAATACACTAGCAATTTGTGTCGTGTCGTGTACTTGGAATCCAAACATGAACATGACACGAAATAGGTTTGTGTACCTGAAACTTATACACGAAGATAAACGAAATGACATGAAATTATACAAAAATTTTATGTAAAAGAAGATACAATATACGAAAATAAACAATACGATACACGAAAATAAATGACACAGAAGTACACAAAAATTGATGATTAATTAATTTATACATATTAATTGATATTATATTTTTGATTTATAAAATTCTACTGTAAATATCAAATTATTTAATTTAAATATTGTTGTTAAAATATATTATCATATATTATAAATTATTATTATTATTTTAATTAATTAATTATGTCGTGTATTCGTGTTGTGTACTCAAAAGGTAACCCAAACACGACACAAAATCACGATCATGTATTTTCGTGTCCAACAAAAAATTAAACACGTCTTTCACTTTATTACTTTTTTTTTTTGTAAAGGTCTTTCACTTTATTACTTGACCCCAACATAAAGATGACTCCTTAACTGTGCCACTTTCTCTTGGAATCTTTTCATAGCTTTCTTTTTACAGTGTAATCATTTCCTTCTATGAGTACTTGGTCCCTAACCTGATTTAATGTTTGCTTCAGCTGTGCAACGGAAGTTGGAGATGGATTATCAGGTACCTTCTTTAAACTATGCATTGAATTAGACTGGGTCTTGGTTTTTACCAGGCCTTCAAAGTGGAATCATAGTTTTTCAAAATTTGTTGTCTCTCTTTTAACTTTTCTTAATATGTATATATATTGGACTCTCAGGAAGCAAACAAGTATCATAAAACCCTTAAGCACAGTGATGCGAAACAACCGCCAAAATATCAACCACCTATAAGGAATAATGCAAGTAAGTTTCTGTACTTGATTTGCTTCTTTTATTTTTGTCTAGCCTTTTTAGTCTTTTATAGTACAGAGTATCTCGTCATTAAGGATATGCTCTTTCTGCAATATATTCTGTTTTACTGTTGTGAGGGAATGCATCTCCATTTTGTAATGTGAACTAACATACTCTCTGGCTAGTGCTCGGGATGTTGCCCTGAAAAGACTACCTACATTTTGACACTAAAATATGTTCAAACATTATTATTGGCTAAATCCTTGTATATATTATACTTGATTGTATTTCGTGCAGTGAGGTGTACAGACACTTGCATTTGTTTTGTGCCACATACATATACTACCTAAAATAAGATATTATTTTGTTGCAGCAACAGTTCATCCTTGGAAAGCCGGTGAAGTTATTGAGACAGCTCAGAAGCTGTCAAACATGACAATTGGTAATAACAAGCAGTCTCTTGGGCAACTGCTGCCACCACCTATGAAGGCTGGGGGATGGGAACCCCAGTCGGATCCGTTTCTTGGGCGATCTCAGGACTTTAATCACGGACAAGCCTACAGCAGGAGAGTGGCTGGTTGAAGAATAGCTATTTCAAGTTCTAGTGGATGACATGTAATTTCTTGTTTATATATATATATATATATGTACACTATGGAAACCAGTATCTGTGTGATTGGAACGATGGTACTGTAATAATATATGTGTGTGTGATAATGACGACATTGACAAGCTTGGAAAAATAGTAAGTTTTCTGATCTGTTTCCATATCTTTGGGTTCGCTGTTGGTATTGAGTTCAGTTGTGTCCTTGCGAGTTATTTTCAGTTTTGTCCTTGCGAGTTATTTTCAGTTTTGTCCTTGTGAGTTATTTTCAATTTTGTCTGTGTGAGTTATTTTCTTGATCAGAGAATGCTAAGGATATAGACCATAGATTCTAGACAAGGTTTTGCTGACAGGTGTGAATGTCAATCGAAGCATCATCATGCCAAATGTTGTGTTAGGAAATATACTTTTTTTTTTACTCTGCAACCCTCGGAACAGTGGATATGATGATAAAGAAAGATGTAGCTATATAATTGAACAGAGACTAACAACAGGGTATAACTCAAATATTAGAACTACTGGTCTATAATTTGACACTTATCTAATCTCTTGCCTTTTTTCCCCCCCAAGTAGAATAGTCTTGAGTTCGGTATTAAATCGTCGATGACAATGTGTTATCACTAGTAGTAGTATTGCAGTTACATAATCCTGGAAAAGTTCGTGAAGACCACATAGCACATGACGGATTATAATCCCATGATGCCAAGGCAATATATTCTCTGTTATTCTCATAACATTGAATTCAGTCCTCCACCCAGAAAAGAGTCTGGCGAAGATCATGACATTTGGGTGGTGACTGGTGATTAATATCAGGCAACACTACCACCGAACGTCAAAGAGAACTTATGCTTGCTGTCTGGCAAACATGCAAGTGCCAGGCAACCTTGTTCAACTTTTTTAAAAGGATTAATCATTCAACAATATTGAGCTTCTATGCAAACACTGCTTTAGAGTCTAGAGACGTTCTGCTGACTACTGATATAATATGTAAAGTACTGGACAGTAGGCAATACTATACTCGATACACATGACTACAAGAGTGAATTTTACTGGACTATCTGGTGTCTGCTACCAATACAAGCCAATAATTCTTCAATATATTGTAGAAACAAGTTTACAGTATAATTTTCTAAGATGCAACTATCAGCCCAAACTGATTGTACACTTTGAGTTTAAAGCAAGATCTGTGCAAAGAAGAACAAAATGGTAATGACGAACTGCATCATCCCTGCTGCTGTATAGTTACATTTAACTGTTGCACTCTTCTGCCAGTTGACCTGAACAAACCCTGAGAGAGTTACCAGACGACAAAGAGTCACTAATTACAAACAGTGACTGATTAAGGCCAGTCAAAAATCAAATATTTTATCATGTAAAGTAGGAAATTCATTATATTCTACCTGACAGAGATAAGTTGAAGCTATATATTTTTAAAAAGATTGGATGTATTTCCATCATAAAGTATATGTGTATAAGTTATATCCGTTGGTAAAAATTATGTACAGCACCGATTTGCATGTGATTAAGATGCCTAAGCCTGATACATCAAAAAATTAATTTGCCAAAAGTGGAAAAGACCAAGTTCAACTAAATGAAAATGTAATTATCAAGTCTTTTAGTATCATTATTATTTTGCTGCAGTCCCGCGGTGTCATCTGAAACCTTTTAGTTTTCTTATAGAGTTAATTGCAATTGGCACCCCTTTGGTTTCAGCATATTGCACCTAATAGTTTTGGAAAATACACTTTGCACCTAATAGTATCAAAAAATTTAAATAAAGGTCTGATTTTAATTAAATATAATTAAAATAAAGGTCTGGGGCTGTAAAGTGTATTTTCCAAAACTATTAGGTGCAATGTGCAATATGCTGAAACCAAAGGGGTGCCAATTGCAATTAACTCTTTTTTTTAAAGTAGATAATATCGGCAGCTGTCTTTGTCTGGTAAAAATGCTATCAGCCAAAAAATAAAACGTCGAATTCATCTTAATGAGTGTTCTTTATAAGTTGATACAAAAATCATAAAAGAGAAGGGTAAGACCCTTCAGCACAAACGTGAATGCTGCAAACGAAACTAAGCAGGCACTCTATTGATAGGAAATAATAACTGCTCTGTGTGAGAGGAGTAGACTATAAAGGAGTATGACTGATTAAGAAAGAAAAGGTTTCTCACCATAACATACAAGCAGACTGGCAATGGGCATGCTATCCTGAAGTTGATGCATTACCATAACGGCTACGAAGACTTTCAACAGACTTCTCCAAGGACTGTGCAAGCTCGGGAATAGAGGTTTTGCAAACTGAAACATAACATTAGCTAATTGTGTAGTCTACACTATAATATTTTTTTGAAGCTTATGTTACATCTGTTTTGTTGCCTAGTAATTCAATTATATAAACCAAACACTAAATATCCACTTTAAACAATTATTAGAAGTTAGTCTTCAAAAAACATATCAGAATTATAGGCCTACATTTCCAATTATGCATCCATTAAAAGATAATGGAGGCATACGTACCACGAGATGCACTAGCCTGTGCTTCTGCTATGAACTCCATATATGATGCCTGAATAAACACATTAAAATTGTTATGCATGTAAGAGCACAAATATATGTAGTTACACAATATAAATATAATACTCATAAGTCATAACAAGTGACCTTCATTGCGTCCTGGCTTTCACTAATCTTCTCAGTAATCTTCCTATATTCCTTCTCAGCTTCATCCATTGCTTGCTGACATCCTTGTGTTTGAATCTGTTGATATGCAAAAGCCAACAAATGCTAAATATAACAACAATTGCCTACTAGTGTGGCACAAATTTGTTTTGTTATAGCAGTATCCAACAATTAACTAAGTCTGGATGTCATCATTGTAATCTGATCAGTTATGGCTATTACAAACTTTACAGAAAGAAAACAGGAAATTCCAACTGAACAATAGAACTATGAAGGAAGACACTTACAATACATAGATCATCATGTAAAATTTACTTAATCATCATGAATAACTCTATTTTAAGCTTGACAACTATAATCACCTCAAGTATCGGTGACAATTGGACGTGTGTAAACAGTCAACACTTCATTTTCATCCAAACACACTGATCTCTGGATATATACACCATATAGCAAGAAATCATAACAGACATATCATTAGATTATTAGCTAACACAGGGAAATAAACATAGAATATTAAAACTGAGAAAAGATTGATTAAACAGGCAAATTAGAACTGCGGTGATCTATCAAACAATTGGCAAAAAAGTCTAGATAGAATCAGTCTCACAATACAATTCACATGTACACATGCGCGCTTCAATTACACACACATCTTGTCTCTGTGTGTGTGTGTGTGTGTGTGTGTGAGAGAGAGAGAGAGAGAGAGAGACCTTAAGTCTTTTATGGAGACGAGAGTGAAAAGCCTCAACATCCTTAAGAAAATCAGAGTGAGATCGTTCAAATTGCCGCTTCACTGCATCCAATTGCGACGACGCGAGCGCCTTAAGATCGGCGATCGAATTCATCGGCAACGACGCTCCAGCAGGCACCGAAGCAGCAGCAGCAGCAGAGATCTTATTAACCACGTCATTTCGCTTCGTCTTCTTCGCAGAAGTGGTACTCTTACCAGTAGCATTATTAAAGCCGTCGAGATTGAAAGAGAATTTGATCGGAGGCGAATCAGTTAGCGATATATCCGGACTCGCCTCCGCCGGCGACGAGAGAAAATCGGGCGCTGCTGCTTTTTTGGTTCCTCTGGTTTTCATTTTTTGAATGTTTGAAATTTTTGGATCTGAAAAATGGCGCTGATATATTTGGGGGAAAAGCAAGGTATTTATAATGGCGGGGCTTTTGAACTTGAGAGTGTAACTATTTGGGCTGTAGTCTTAATAAAATATAGGATAGATAGTTGGGCCGTATGCTATGGAGCCTGGTTATTTGAAAATACAAAGCCCGGCCCATTTACAGATGGGATGAATATTTCAAGATATTTGATGAACTGGTATGCATCACATGATACAATAGTTTGGATTCAGACAGGCAGTGTACACACTACACACACACAGTCACACACTGAAGCAGCAGTGTTTGATGGTAATGTAAGATATCGAATTCCTTTAATTTACCTCATTTTCTGTATATTATTCTGTAAATGCTTAACCTAATTCTGGTTTGTGTATATAGCAATTCTGGTATGTTAAGTGGGTTTGTGGCATGCTAAATGGGTTGGAATTGATTGCTAATATAGTATGAGTAAACTAGGAACATGTTTTTTTTTAATATATATGTTTGTGGCTTTGAGAAAAATGAACCAAGTCATTAATTTGTGAATTAGAGGTGTGAGGTACTGAGGTTTGAGTAATATTGAGTGTTTCATGAGATTTTACAGCGAGCTTAACAGAGCCTCTATGTCCGGTTCAAGAGTAGGCTGGTACCTTACCCCTATTCCTAGCCCCTAGGATTAGAATCTCTCAACTCCAGACAAATTTTACTCTCGGATGGTATTTGCTATGTTCATATATGAGGCAGGCTTGTGCTTTCTCCGATTTTCCAAGAATGGTGATAGTATATGCTGCAATTTTAGCAATCTATTGGAAGTCATAAGCTACAGCACAGAAACCCATTTCCTATAAGTCACGATCTGATAAATTAATTCTGTTCTCGCCTCTCGGTATAACATATTTTATAAAGGAGTCAGAGTTGTTTGACTACTTACCTAATCAAACATGTGCATTATCTTTTTCTTATATGCTTAGTTATATTAGTACTTTGTTATAATTTGTGGTTAAGAATTTTTATTTTTTATTTCATTTGTTTTGCAATTTATTATTGCTTACTAAATTCATCAACTTTAGTTGCAGGTACTGATGATCATAAAGGGGCTGTTCAGGAGATACGAAAGATGGAACCCAGTGCATCCAACATCCGGAGCCCTTTGGGGCATTGGAATAGGATTTGGCTGTGGGGTAGGCTGGGGCCCTGGTTTTGGTCCTGAGGTGATTGGTTATGTGGGAGCTGGCTGTGGTGTTGGTTTCAGTGTTGGGATCACCTTACTTGGTTTTGGCCTTGGTCTTCCTGCTAATTTTATATATCAAGGTCCTTATAAAGGTATCATCAGAAGCTTGTTGTGTCTTGGTACAATCATTTTTCCTTTCTGCTTTGTTTGGGAGTATAGTAGACTAGGAAAAAGAAGAGAAGAAAATATGAATGAGTTCAATAATAAAAGAACAACTAAAGGGCGCACTACTCTTTCATCCTTATATCCTATAGATATATATAAATAATTTAATGAATGGGTGAATCATGATCATTATTACATTTTAGAGTACAGTAATGTTGGACGCTATGGGAAAAAAGGGAGGTTAATCTTCTGGGCTAAAAATAGAGGAAGAGAAAATAACAACTTCTATTTATGTGATTTTGATTTACAAAGGTGGAGACGGAAGAAAGTTTGCTAATTAAATTTCCAACTCTTTGCCGAATTGGTTGTGTTAAAAACTACTTCATCTCTTATTGACTTTTTGTTTTGTAAAGAAAAACTTCTGTGTTTCTCTTTACTTGTGTTACAAAGTTTCTGGACTATTGTATCTTTGATTGTGGAGTTTCCATAATATTCCTAAATCCTAATCATTAAACACCGTCCTGTTTCTTTCTCATTTTCGTTATAAATATACTGTGCCACCTGGGAAATATCGACACCTAAAATCAATTTTAATGAGTAAACGAGCTATCAATTATGCATAAACTCGATAGCTATTGTATTAAGTAGACGAGCTATCAATTCCAGTCTTAAACATTTGCATTAACTCAATAGCTGGTTATGTTGGAATGGAGGAGCGGAGAGTGATGAGTTGTCTAATTCCACTTGTTTTGGATGAAAACTCTAGCAAGAAAAGTGTCCCAGCTTTCTGTCCATTCCTCTTCTCTACTATTCAATGTAAACTCCTTAGCGAAAATATTGGACAGATAACTGAAGCTTGTCTAATAGTGTATAGTGTATGTGGTAGATGCTTGGTTAATTCAAATCATCACTTTGAAGCATTTTTATGTGTCTTTGAATGCTAAAGTAGACCTCTGATGTCTTAAAATCTTTGAAACTTCTTTTGCTAAGCATTTATGGCTACAAGAAGTGGTGCAATGGGTATTGCTCATTCCAGTGGCCTGCCTGAGATGAAGAATGTTGCATTGGATGGTTGGAGCAATATGGGACTGCACATATCCGGCGTGAAAGAAAAAGCAAGCCAGAGTTTTATCAACTTTAGACAAAAGCAATGTATGAACGGAAGGGTAGATTTGCCTGATGTGAGGACCATCATGTCTTCCCATTCCAAGTCTATTCAAGATTGTCTAAAGAAATTCCAAAACCACATTCATCCTCCCAAAGGTATTTCACCCATGCAGCTCAAGCATCTTTTGGACATAAATCTTTCTTCCTGACAGTATTTCACCTTTCCTTTGCTTGTCTATCTTAGCAACTTTTGTTCTTTCTGCATAACTGGACTAAAAGCTTTTCAATTTGCTGTTACAGGCTTCAAAGACTGAACAAACAGACGATCATCCCTATTTTTAACTATGTACACATCGTATATCATACTGTAGACCTTAATGTACGACATTGATGATAGACAGTATACACTTTTATATTAAGATTTTTGAGTATGGAGGAGAAAGTGAGAATTTGACATAGCACTGTTTTGTAGTCAGAAATTTAATTACGTGATTCAGTTTTTACAGTGGTAATTTCTAGTATATTACCTGTAATTCTTCTAGCATCACAATTAGCCTCCCCCCTCCCCAAGAAGAGAATCCCAAGCAATTCTTCAGTATTATTTTTTGGATTAAATTATTAATATATAGATTATATAATAAATTATATTTAAATATATATTATAATACTATATTAAACTCTACTAGTGTTAAATAATTAGGTTATCAGGTTTGTTTTTCATTTTCCTTCTTTTTTTCGAGTTTCTTAAATTTTGGTGATTTACCCAATTTGACTCGAGTCAGGCTCAAAACTAGGTTATCGTCTGAGTAATGTAAAATCGAGTCGGAGAAGGATTGAGTCCGAGTAATTGCTCGAGTTGGCCGAGTCGGGCCCTTCTTTTTAGAACGCTGCTCGTCTGCAACTGTGCTGCCTCCGTCTGCGCCAAACACGCGTTTAATGTCCATCTTTCAAGTTGTTTCGCGATGTATATTGTTTATGTTCCATTGCCCTACTCCCACAGTGCTCTATTCTAAAAACGATAAATTAAAATCAACTATCGCTTTTTATATTTCAAGCAATCTTGTATATTACTAAAAAAAATTATTAGATGCACGTTCAACAGCCACAAAATATATTATTGAGCTGCTACAAAATTTCCTAACCTCCATCTTCATTGTACGTATATGCATCTCATCATGCTGAGAAAGGCGTTCTGCCTAATCTATGAACTGAGAAAGAGAAAAAAAGTCTAAAACTTTGCGCATCATGTGGCATACAGCCTGATAAGATAGTAGTTCTGCAATCATCACGATATCCGGCAAAAAGAGCACTTATTCTGGAATTGCATATGCAGGCATAGTTTTGTGGCAAAGCAACTACTTAGATTAAAACAATGTTAGAAAACAAACAAGCATCATCTCAGAATATGACTAGCCATCTAATAATGCCTCTTGGACCAGCTTGGTGCCTTTCTGAAAATCAGCTTGTCTTATCTGTAGCAAGCAAAATTGTGTTTCAGGGTCTTGTTACTGACCTTCCTAAAAGCCTCATGGCTTAAGATAGGGTGCTTATGAAAAAACTTAGTTTCAGAGAATTTTGAAATCCCCATCTGGAGAACCAATCCCTGCAGAATATTCAGAAGGTTCCATTGGAGTGGAGATTGATAGCTGAGTGGTGGAGAACGTACTCTTGTTGCAGCTAACATTATCAAGTTCAGTCCATGATTCTCTAGTTTTTGGCCACTCGTCAAAAAAAGGGCGCATTGACTGATGCTCTTGTTTCACCGGGCCTAGTGAGCTGATTTTGTCGCCAAAGAAGCAATGTTGTTGTTCCTGCTTTGACATTGTAGCATCAAGCTCATAAGCCTGTTGCCCCTGAGAATTAGAATCATGTCTTGGTTTCAATGAGGAGCTTGAGTGAACCTGGGATGGCATCAGACGCCATGCATTGTCTATGTCAGTGTCCAATCCAAGACCCCTGACAGAGCCCGAAACTTCAGGAGAGAAATTATGCGCATGTGTATCAGACGTCGGACCACCAAGATACCTCCTGCATATTTCATCATGCACTGCATTGGTTTAAAAGCTTCACAATATTTAAATTGCATTTTCCAGGCATAGTAAGCCTTTCTACTACTAGTAGATTTACAAAGAAACAGTAGAATCTGGTCCAACATAAAGCTCATAGAGTAATATTCAAATCTAATCGATACTAGGAGAGATAAACAAGGCTGCCTAGTAAAACACTGATCCACTTCATCTGTTGTCTAGGTTTGTAAAAAAAGTTTAATTAGGTGATGCTTTTAATCCACCCATAAACCTTCTCCATATAGTAGGCATAAAAGATGTGCAGATAAGACAAAGAAGAGAGAAGCTTGATAATATGCTTTAATCAGGATCCTTTCAGCAGGATCACATTACACGCTTGCAAAGCTTAACAGGCCATCTCAAATTAATATTTATTGTTTTGAAACACTTTAGTGAAACTTAAAGCTACTTTCTCACCTCTTTTATTACCATCTACTACTTTCTCTTAAGATTGTACATTGATTGATCAGGAGTCTGAGTCAACCCAGCTTGCACACAGCTCAGGTAAATTAAATGAAAGATTAGAATATAGAGGTTGCAAACTATAAAGCCATCACTGTGAGTTGATAATAAACCCATATTAGCTGATAAAAATGCAAACAAGTGCAGCCATTTGAACTATTTTAAATATGTGACTGATTCTTTATTATTAACATGCAAGTTCTAATTCCAAACCAGGGCCGGTCCTTGGGTAAGGCGACCAAGGCGAACGTCTGGGGCACCGCTATCCCAGGGGCACCAAATGATCTATGCATATGTAGTATATAATGATAACTTTATGTATTTATATATTTACATGTTTGAATTGATTGTGTTGTTAATCTTAAAACAATGTTTTTATTATATCATTGTATATTGATTGGAATGTATGTAAATTTTTCCTTCACGATTTTGAAAAATAGGGGCACCATTTTCAAAATTCGTCTAGGGCACCCAAATCTCTAGGGCCGGCCCTGTTCCAAACCTATAAAGAACAAAGTAACTGAAGGCAGCATCATATGTACACATAATGATGGGCCTTGAAGACTAACCCACTTGGGTTAACAAAGCCATAAATACTACTAAACTACAGTACTTGGCTGGATTACAAGCAGGCACAGAGGCCCAGCCTGAATAGAAACCTTTAATACACACTTATAATTGAGGCTAATATGTAAAGAACAAATAGTTGCTAAATCTTACGGATAAAACTTTTCCTACTCCCTCCCTTCATCTTAAATAGAAAGACTAAATAGGACTGTACTTATTGTACAGTCACCCCTAAGAAAAGTATTGCCGTATCTGATTGTTTAACCTCAGACAATTGCAGGAGATGCTTACATATTGCTTCATGATGCCAAATGGTGGTAGTTTAGATGATTCCTTCGGTTAAAAATTGGGACTGAACCCCCTCTACCAGAGATTAAGTTCAGATATACACAACGACAATGATAAGATTACATACAGATTTATCATGCAGCTTTTTTAATATAATAATGCCCCGCAGAATTAAGTAACACACCTGTACTCTTTGTTTGCGATACCATAAGGAGAAGATTGTTCCATCTGCAATGTTGATAGATTGCTTCCATAACATAGAGTCTCTGTATTAACATTTGGATACATGGGCAAATTCTGAAAGTTTCCACTTCCACTACTCTGAAAGCTTCCACCGCTACTACTCCCAGTTGCTATGTGAGACATTGCAGTCGACAATGACTGCGAAGCAGATTGAGATTCCACAGGCTTTCTTGAACGGTTGCGACCACGGTGCATGTGTCGCTCACAGTATTTGGAGTCTGGATAGGCATCTTTGGAGCACCTCCACTTTTTCCCATCAGTTCTTCGGCACCTACCTGGCTCAGGGTCGAATTTTTTCCCATAATAGGAACAGTAGCCCACTGCGCACAAAGAATCACATTGTAGGCAGTAGGTATCAGATAAACAGAGATGTTTAAAATGAATTTTCACAATTATGGACAGAAAATTTTATTGCATGTACAAGGTTAAACAAAATCCCCTGAAGGTGGGGAAAATTAAATTGCAGGTCCCTGAACTATTGACGTTTTATTGTCTAGATCCTTGAACTAAAGATTCCGTATTTCAGGTCACTTAACTTTTCTGTTTTCTTATCTAAGTCCTTCCGTCAAAAAGATTCTAACGGTGTTAACTAGGGTTCTTGAGTTTCATACAGATTAAAGAAATTTTGAAGGTGTTAGCAAAATCCAAATTCAAAGTTCAAGTAGTCAAATTGAAGCTTGAGTCGCTGGCGACACTCATATGATACCAATTTTCAAAAATTATGTTCAAGTTAAAATTTTATAAATTTAGGTCACTAAATTCGATAAAGAACACTAAATTTATGGTCCAATTTGGGGTTTTTTTAAATTAAATCTAATTTGTGAAAATTGTTGTCATATAAGTGTCGCTAGTGATTCAAGCTTCAATTTGACTACTTGAACTTTGAGTTTGGATATCACTAACACCTTCAAAATTGCTTTGATCTGTATGAAACTCAAGAACCCTAGTTAACACCGTTAGAATTTTTTGACGGAAGGACTTAGATCAGAAAATAGAAAAGTTAAGTGACTTAAAATACGGAATCTTTAGTTCAGGGACCTAGACAATAAAACGTCAATAGTTCAAGGACCTATAAATTAATTTGCCCCCTGAAGGTGAGACCCAAATATCTGCATTATCTCTACTTTAGCATCATTTTATAGACTAGAGGTACAAAATTAAACTACATGGGGGTCAATAACTGAGCCCCGTCAATTGTTGTGATTCTCACCTTTGTCAGTACTATGGTGTTAGAGAATCCCACTAATCCGTATTATGCTGCTACTTACAGATAAGTAAGAATTCATTGTAGTGTGGTTCTAGTACCAACATTTCTAATCAAATGTAAAATACTGTACTAAATATAGTAGCAACTAACAAGTCATTAAGACCCGTGCGAGCAGTTAAAAAAATTATCATAATCACATAAGCTTCACACACACACACACAGCCTATCTACTAACCGTCTAACACCTTGACGTTTCAAGATAGTTGGTAACGAACAAAGATCCCACTCAAGGGGGAACCCCTAGATTCTCAAATACCAAATTTATATAATTTGAATGATAACCTCAAAGAAAGACCCTAATAATTCACTCTGCCATCTAAAACAACTGTGCTTCCGAGTGGGTGCTATTCAACGAAACTCTCAGTGAAGTGTTAACACAAGATTGAAAATGACCAATCAATGCATCTATCCAATTTTGTTTATGAAATAGCCTACCAAATCCCCCAAAATGCGACTACATAGAACCAGCAAAACAGCCATCCAGGTATATGTATATCACATACAAACAACACAGCCCAGATATTCAAATCAAGAAATATAAAATGCTATAAAAATCGCAATACTTTTAAGGAAGAACAAGGGTATGTGTTGAGGCTTACAAGTGGGGTGATGAAAGAACCTAGCAGACAGGGACTCCAAGCTCCTCCTAATAGTAATAACAAGTTCAGGTGGCACAGGTAGCCCTGCCATCAAGTACTTGTATATCAGTGCTTGTTGCTCCAGCTCCTGCCATTGCACCGCCGTGAAAGGTGGCCGGAACCCATCTCCGGTCATGGCTACTGACACTGAGCTGCCACTCATCTCACCCAGCTGCTACTAATATATTTATATATATTGAACTGACTATACCTATGGCCTCTGAGTGGGTACTCCCTGGTGGTAGTACTTTAAAGAATAGCTGCAAGTCAAAAGTCAAATATACAAGCACTATCAAACATTGACCCAGTTATACAAATTGAGAGAGAGAGAGAGGGAGGGAGAGAGGGGAGAGAGAGGGAGGAGAGAGAGAGAGAGAGAGAGAGAGAGAGATGGGGTTACCTTTGGGGGAACAGCCGAACAGATCTAGGGTTTGGCCATACTTGGAAATGGGGGGCAAGAGAGAGAAGGAGTCGGAGCAGAAGAAGATAAGAGAGAAAAGCTGATGATGCCTAGACGAGAGAAGTGAGCTTATTCTTGCAATACAAAAACACAAAGAATTAGTTAAACTAGCTGTGTTTGTTATTATAATCTTCTATCAGGAGTATTTAGTTCTGTGTTAAAAGAATGTCTGCTAGGATATTTTGACCACCACAGCTGCTGGGGAGTACACTGTATTATTAAAATCGAATTAAGAATTTAATTTCAAATTCAGTATTCCGATTTAAGCTTCCTACAAAATTATTGAAAATGATGGGGCCGTTTGGGTGAGCTTAAAATAAGTGCTTATTACTTAAAATAAATAAGTGGAGTAGAAGTTAGAAGTAAGATAAGACTTATAAGTGATTAAAGTGTTTGGGAAATAAGTAGAAGCCCTGAAACAAAAGCTAGCATTCCTAACTTTTTTTAAGTGCTTCTTGACTTCTTACACAAACGATACGAAATAAGTGCTTCTAACTTATAAATCGAGAAGTCCAGCTTATAAGGGGGGCCAAACACCCACGATGTTTGGTAGTAGTACTCCTGGAGGGAAGCAAAGTGAAGATATAATAATTGAAGGTGGTGGGGCACATAAGTACAAGGAGGAGAGCTAGCTGGCTGGCATTTCAAGGCAGAGGAGTATGGGCCTGTTTAATGTTCGCTGCACTTTCATTCAAACACCTACACCACCCCCTCAATGGCCTGCCTAGATTCCGACACTGATTTCACAACCCCATACGTATTTTTTACAAGAATTTTACATGTTTTGTACTAGTAGAAAACTTTCGACTTTTAGTTAAAAATATACTAAACGATAATCAATTAATTGTAAAAGTTTGAACTTTCCGACTTCGCTTTAAAATGGGTGAACAGTAATCCAATAATTAAGGATATCATTTCGTTCCTTTGGAATGTTGGAGCAATAACATCTAGTATCTTCATGTCATACTATCTTTATATTCTGGTATAAGCTGTTGGATCATTACATGGTCTCTTTTTAAAAACAAATTTTCTAGTATGTGTTTTTAGATAAAAATTAATAAACATTTTCAATTAAGTGATAGGTTTTTAAATAACTAAATCTTATTAATAATATAGTTATATCGGTCTTTCTAATGTGTGCCCAAAGGCACACAATAAGCACCAATTTTTTATGAAAATGGCTTGTTTTGATTGGTGGAATTGATGTGAATGCAGGGGGACCATTTACATTTATTATCCATCCACAAATCAAAAACTAAGTATTCTCATAGATGTTAGTGACTATTGTGTGCCCTTGGGCACACCATAGAAAATTCGTAGTTATCTATACAATACTATAATAAGCCAACATGGGTATAATTTGTAGTCCTAAATTTTGTTCATATTTTTTGGTTTGGTCATGTTTTTTTAGTCATTCTTATATTAACAAAAAGAATCACACTAGAAATCTATCTCTTAATAGGTACAAGTCTTAAACAATTACAAGACTAAAAATCTATATCTTATAATTACAAGTTTTAAATAAACTACAACACTAAAAATCTATCTCATAAGAGGCATATAACTTTCGAGCCTTCGGCTTGCTTTATAATTTTATTAAAAAAATTATAATGACGATAAAATAAAATTGTAAATATATAATTTTGAATATTTTTTTCAATACAAACACGAATAATTACATAATTTAATATTTTTTTCAATACAAACACGAATAATTACATAATTTTTTCTAACTCTAATGTGTTACACGACAAATATCTTTTTTTAATACATTTGAAGATATACGAAATATGAAAAATATGATTTAAAATTAATTGAATAATAAATTATCCCATATTAATAACAAAAAAATATTTTTAAATAGATAATAAATTATAAAAACTAAATTTTCATGAGAAAATATAATCCGTTTGTTGATATAATTTAATTTATTGATATTAAAATACTAATAAAATGATGTTACAATTTAAATTATAAAAAATAAACTATGACTTATATAACCGCCCGTGCTTCGCACGGGTTAAAAGCTAGTATATATATAGTCAAGTTCTATGGAGTACAAAAAATATTGGAGTATTGGAGTACAAGATTCATACAATATAATCTAGTCATCCAAAATCTTCATTTTTTGAGTTCTACAATATTTGTAAACATCCGACAACCTGCAGATTATGTTCTACAACATAAACATTGTAATCAAAAGATAGAACAATTACTTTTATAAATCGTAGGACATTATGTTCTGCAATATAACTTATAAGAACAACAATCTTAATGCTAGTTAAAGTTGAAAGCTATTAATGATTAATTGATAATTATGTTTAATACTACTTATAAATGATAAATTATATATAAATTTGGATAATCAGAGATATTATTTATGATTAAACTAAAAAAATTATAATTTGTACTCCAATACTCCAATGTTTATATGTACTCCATAGAACTTAACTCATATACTCTCTCTATATATAAATTTCTGTAGATCAAAATCTTCTACTAAATAAATATAACAGATACTGTATATTTATAAACACAAAAAATAATTTTACAAATATCTCACGTATAATTGTTCTTATATCTGCTCCGGAATAATCCTTCACCTTTCGGTCCATGGACTATTTTTGTCCCCTCGCATCAAATCATGAGGACTTGAGACTGATGGTCATTCACGTGACTTCTGGCCCAAAAAGGCTGTAGCTCATCATAATCACAGCTCACATGGGCCTAGAGAACAACAAACATTACTTTCATGGGGTCCAGCAACCAAAGTCAGAAGACTCAGAACCAGCCTCCGAGGACAAGGAAATTTTTTAGTCTTTCAGTAGTTCGGGAGTTTGATAGATGACTGAATTTCTAAAACTTGGTTTTGTACTTTTTATACAAACAAAGACCGTTTTAGTTTTGTCAAAAAAAAAGAAAAAGAAAAAAAAGAAGACCGTTTAAGTGGCTTTGATTAAGGGTATTTACCGAAGAATGCACTTTTTAATATTTATTTATAAAACCTTGTCATTCTCTTTCACTGGTTTTAGTTTTAAATTTACTCTATTTCTAATAACTCGTTTCTCATTCACATAAGATATACTCCCTCTATTTTTTTATATGACGCTTTGACTTTTGGCGCACACTTTTAAGTGATTTGACCGGATAGTTAAAAATATTATTTTTTGAATTTTTTTTTTTGAATAAAAATTTTGATTATATATTATCCTTCAAATTATTTTTTTCGTTTGCTGCTATTGTGTATGCACGGTGTCAGTTTTAGTTTTTCATGCATCGTTTGTTCTGGAAATTAAAAGAGAGCTCTGAATATAGCATTTCCCTAAATAAATAAAACTATCATGTCAATTATAATCTCACAGTCCCGCAACTTTTCTTCTTTGCCTTTATCATGTTTGCATACACGCATTTTTCATCGTTAATATCTTTCATTATGTTCTACAGAAAACATCAAACAAGTAAAGATATTCAATGATCCGTATCATTCATTTCTTCAATTTTTTTATTTCATTACGTTTTTCATATGAAACCTGTAACCAAGAAGATACAAGCCATCTATGTTAACTAGTTGAACCAACCCTTTCGAGCATAATGATGTTATCTAATTATAACTAATTTGATTTTAGAACAAAAATAACTAATCACATTATAGTAGTTTATTGTAAAATCTCATGATATATTATAATATTTGAGAACAAAATAAAACAAATTTAACATCAAACAACAAAAATATGTGATGATATTTTCTAGTATAAAATATCCAAGTCGAGATATGAGACGAGACTTTTTGGTGTGGGATAGTAGTAACAAGTGACAAGCTCATCTTGTGTCTCGCAAAAATTGTTAATTTTTGGAGGTGGTCAAGCCCGCTTTTATTGTTTGGTTGGGTCAGGTCAGGTGAGTCAGCGCGGGTTCAGCTTTTTTCGACGCTTCCACCAGTTTATCTAAACAGACTAAACCCTCCCCACTGCCCCTATTGACCCCCCTATAAAAAAAACTCAGAGAGAGAGAGAGCGAGAGAGAGACAGCCAGAGAGAGAGAGATCCGCTATCTTCACTCACCCTTCTCTGTAATCATGAGTCTCTTCGGACTTGGAAGGTACGCTACTTAATTTGTAACGCCCATAGACGCATCTCCTCTAATTAACTTAATAGCTCTTCTTGATCACTGCTGTTGAGTGCTCTGTATCAGATCTGTGTGTATACGTATTCAATTCAGTTCTGATTGTTGTTTTTATGTGTAATCTGTTCTTTGATTAAAAATGATCTCGACTAGTTTTGTTTGTTATGCTTCTGCAACTAGTGATTTCATGCTTCGAGTTCGTAATTGAAGTTTGTTTGTCGTTTCATGGTTTTGATTTGATGTGGAGGGTCTCGAGTTGTGATGATATCGGAAACATTGAATTAAGATTAGTGAATTGGATACAAGACTAGTAGATGACTTGGATGGATAGAGGATCAGAGGCTTGGTAGGGAATAATGATGTGAAAGTACACCTTAAGTGAATTGTTAAAATTCCGGGAATGGATATGACTTTAATAAGATTTAAATATGGGTTGATTCTATATATAAGTTTTTTTAGCAGTTGAGCTAGGATATTATAAATGAATATATTTAATTTTAATTGTTAGTACTAAACTTTGATACTCAAATGGGGGCAATAGTCGTCCTCTGTCTTTACTTTTTAATGAGTTCAACTTTTTATCCAGTAACTTGGTTAGATAATGTGAACTGCTAATTCCCTTTGAATTATGTGTTTAGCTTATGAATGACTATTAAAATAATGTACTAGTGATGAAGTTGCTTATGCCTGTTGACATATAAAAGAATGATGTCTATTGAAGTAGTATTTAGCATCTAGCAACTTCTTTTTTCCTGCTGGCTTGGTGGGGGAGGTTCAGTATGTTTTAAACAGTTTCTCAGAAATGTGGTTTTTGTTTTACTTGTTTATTTTGTCCAGTGTATATATGGTACCTTACGTACTCACAATGTTAATTAGGTAATTAATCACTAGGAATATGTTTTGATGATTTAGTGGTTCTAAATGGCGAAAGAGAGTGAATCTAAACTGCGTTGTGATTCTTGTGAACCAGTAATTAGAAACAAAATCAAGTACTTTTGCGCACTATATCGTTTGATGTTTTTGTGTGTGTGCGTGTGTGTATCTAGTTTCTTTGACTGCTTTCTTTCCAATTAATTTGTCCAGTCAACTGTTATATTAATTCCCTGCATCATTGTTTTGTAAGATCGATATTTGATTTTTGAAATTTAAAGTAGATATGGAATTGGTTAATTAAAACACAAATGAACGAATAGTATACATACATGATAGTGGAATGGAGTAGTTTGTTTTTATGCATTCCTTATTTTTAAATGCACGTTTTTTTTTGTCCTTGAAATGTTAATACTACTGTCTACAATAATTTTAAGACTGTTTTTCTGTCACTTGTCTTATAATTTGTCCAAACTTTATCTTCTCAAGTAGGAACCAACGAACATTTCGTCCCAAGAAAAGCGCGCCTTCTGGAAGTAAGGTAGCTTTCCTTACAGTACTAGAAGATTATGTTGTGCTTTCATCACTTGTTCCATTGTTCTTTGTGTTAGTTGATTATTCACTCTCTAATTAATATGCTGTTTTATTGAAGTTTTTGATAGCTGATATATTATGCTCCTCATTGCATGTAGTGTAAAATCTATTGGAGTGTTAAACTTGTTTTTATGTTTTCATCGGCCGTCAAATTATAGATTGTTTTCACTCTATAGGTTTTGTTCATTAGCGCAGCCCCCTAGGCCCAAAACTTAAATATCAATTATATAGTGGTTGCTTGTGTATATAACATGATATATGTGTTATGACTCTTTCTATAGACTATAATTAATTTATTATTTAGATAACACTGCCAATATGTGCTCTGCTTAGTAAATTATAACCAGAATGAACACTTCTATGATTTCTTATCGTAAGCTTAAACTAAAGACCGCAAAGGCATCTCTTTAACATTTGTGGTATGTATATATATCTTACTCGATACACATTCTTTCAGATCTATGTGGCCATCTTTTTAGAAAGTTGTGTACGAGGGTGATAAGTAAAATTCTGTTTTCCACAATCATCACAGAAATTTCATCAATAAGTAAATTGTGCTTCAGCATCATTGCGTTTGCTGCTGCTTCCCTTTTCTCACCGCATTGAGTTGGTACTGTTTTTTAATAATATTATCATATTTTTGAAGAATAAATAATTCTCATAAGTTGCTCAAATATAAAAATCAATTAAGGGCCCATTTTATAACTTTGCCCCTGTACCTCTATTTGGACAAGACTGGCCCAGGATATACTCTGGCCCGCTTACATATTTCATAATCTCAGTTATCTAGGTTTTTACGTGTGGTTACCTAGGCGTGTTTCTTGGGGGGAAAGTGATGGGTTTTATCGATATGCAGGGAGCACAACTGAGGAAGCACATTGACGCTACTTTAGGTAGCGGGAACTTGAGAGAAGCGGTAAGGCTTCCTCCAGGAGAGGATATGAATGAATGGCTGGCTGTAAATAGTAAGTCTCTCTCCCTTTATTCTGAACTCGGGTTTTGATAGTCTTAATTGTTAAGATGCCTCAATTTATATGTACATTTATTAAATTTTATAACGAGCATGTTGTTGCCTGTTTTTCTCAGTTATCGCTTGTATGTTTTGTGCCTATGGAATACTAAATGAAAATACCATTTTCATTGAGTTATTGTGTAATAGTTCAGTAAAGTTTGTTAGCTATCTTCATACTTACAAGTGAGTTGAATTCCCAGAAAGCCTGTGACACATCTGAAATGCTGCCTTTGTTTTTTCAAGATATGATTATTTATGAGTCTGAGATAAAAAATGCTCTTTACTTGTAGATTATAAATGTCCGTCCTGCAGCTTCTTGGTCAGTTCTGAGGTTGAGAATGTTTTTTGTCAGATTATTATATAATACCACTGATAGTTCTCATTTGGGTAAAAATTTTAGTTAATTAGTGGGTAGTCACATATTTGTATACAGTGGCTTTTTAGTTTTTGCATAAGCTGGAATTTTAGATTTCACACGACTCAGCTGTGTGTATTAATAATGTTATTGGCTCCAGTACGACTTTCAAGTCACTATATAAAATGTCTGTCTTTAATTTTTTCTGAGTTTTCTTAAGGAGCATCTTTCCTCCAGGCAGTGTCATTCATTACGTTTAATCAATATATATTCATGTGTTGTCATTGTTTACAGAGTCTATACTTAAGTCCAGATAACATATATGTATCATTTTTTATATTTCCTTTTTTAGTTGTATTATCTACCATAATTTTTTCATAAATAACTATTGCTGAATAGATTCCTACAATTTTGCCAGCTGTGGACTTTTTCAACCAGGTGAATCTTCTTTTTGGCACCCTCACTGAGTTTTGTACAGCGGAAAACTGCCCTACAATGACTGCAGGTCCAAAGTATGTTTCATGAACCAATTATATATGCTATGACTTATGTTAACTTTGATGTTTTGTTCTCGAAAATATTTCTGCCACTTTGGTTTTAACATTAAATATGTTCTTCAACTACTTTACATAGCACTACCTCTTAATAAGTTGAAATGGCTAATATTTGTCATCATATTTTTATGAAAAAAATTAGGTACGAGTATAGATGGGCAGATGGTGTACAAATCAAGAAACCTATCGAAGTTTCAGCCCCAAAATATGTGGAATATTTGATGGATTGGATCGAATCTCAGCTAGACGATGAGTCCTTGTTCCCTCAGAGGCTGGGTAATAGCTGACGTTATATCTTGGAATTTCCTTCTACTATTTTATTTCTTAAAAAAATGAAAAAAGCCTCCTGGAAAGTCCAGATTACCTTCAGCTTATAACGTGTTCTTTTTTATTTGTAGGTGCACCCTTTCCTCCCAACTTCAGGGATGTCGTGAAAACAATATTTAAACGCCTGTTCCGTGTATATGCTCATATATATCACTCTCACTTTCAGAAGATTGTGAGTCTTAAGGAGGAGGCCCATTTGAATACTTGTTTCAAGCATTTCATATTATTTACATGTGTAAGTGTCATCGAAACCACACTTTTTTTATTATCAGTTAAAAGTTGCTAATTTTTATCAATTTTTACACCAAAATTGTGTAATATATAGTGTAATTGGCTTGGAGTTGTTTCTGAAAAAAGGGTAACTTCTACAACAAAACTTACACTATCTTGGTGTAATGCATTCAAAATGATCTTGGGAAATGAATTGCTGTATCTTATAAACTTGTCAATTTGGAAGGTATGCTTGCTAACTTTTGATATGTTGGTTGCATGTTATTTCAGGAATTTGCTCTGATTGACAAGAGGGAGCTAGCTCCGCTTCAGGAGCTTATCGATTCCATTGTTGTTCCTTATTGAATGGGCTGAATGTTTTCCTATATAAACTTAATTTACAAATTTTATAGACGCAATAAGGTTCATGATAAGAGTGTATACATGTGCCATCGATAGTTTGCATTGCAACTATGTGTTTGATGTTCTTGTACAATATGATACACGGATGTTCCGTTTCAAGTTCACACTGCCTACCAGCTTAGGATAAAGTATATGAAACTAAGCCATCCCTGAGTATTTCTCTTAACATTTCAGTCCTGAGCAATTGGTTTTCTTATCACAAGGCTCAAGTTAAAGAGGGATAGCCTACTTTGTACTGTACTGTTTTGCTTTCTGATCATAAGGCTCAAGTTAAAGAGGGATAGCCTACTTTGTACTGTACTGTTTTGCGGGGTTGAAGATAATAGAAAACTCCTTTTCTGATATAGTTTTTCAACATTTTTTTAAAGTCCAAAAAGTAGGTGTGATCCCTGCTTTTAATACAACGTTGGTGTTTAAATAATGTTATATCTATGAAATAGCATCTATTAAAAATTGTCCTTCAATGAGATGCTAAACTTGGCTTTAAAATAGCCAAATGCTATATTTGTGTTAAATATAAATATAAAATCAAGTATATATTATAATTGACAAATGGGCATGTTAGGGGGAAATTGAGTGAAATAGTAACTTTTTTTATTTTTTGTTTCATTTCATTTACAGGGTGGCTGATAGATTATTTAGCGCTATTTTCTATATTGTGAGTAGAAGTTTTACTTTTAACATCAATTTTTTTTTTTTTTTGATGTTAAAATATAATACTATACGCATTTTATCAACCATTGACCATGCTCTAAATTTTACACTCTGAGAAAATAGGGGTCTTGTTGATTTCGTTTGTCAGATGCTTACTCTGTTATTATTGTTGTAAAAGCTGGGTCAGATCAAAGAGCACACTAAAGGCAGTACCAATAGCGGAACCAGGAAACCATTGCAGTGGTGACAGTCAGACCACCAAGATGCTGGTTTTTGGTTCTGCAGTTGCCGTGTTATGCCTAGCTAACAAAAGGTTAACACTGTAAAAAAAGACTAACTTGTTTGCTCCTGCAATCATTTGATAGCTGTTGTAAATCTTCATCAAATAAATCAACACAATTTCTTGTCCTAGATGCTTACATGAACCATGGCAAAGGTATTAAATTTGATAAGTGTGGATAGGTGAGCAATAAGTTACATAGTACTAATAAAATATCTTTTGGCATTTTCAAAGAAACAAGTATGTCTCTTTAACTCCGGCAAAGATGTTTGTTTTCTTATGTTACATATAGTAAATTGAGGTGGTCCATAAACCGTAGACGATACAGTCAAATTAACATAACTATATCTGCAAAGTCTCTGAATTTCTGATCACCTATTATAACAAGGTAATGGCCCAGGTCTGGCCTTGGGACAGGACTCAAGATATTTTCCGTGCCTATAATTTGGGGCCTAAGATATAATTAAGTCAATTGATTTCATTTTAAGTATTGCATAATTATGATATTTTATTTATAGACGGGAAATACAAAAAATGTGTCTGATTATGAATACTGAATAGTTTAAGATGTGTCCTGATAATTGTTTCACGTTTGGACTTAAAATACGCTAGCTGGACTTAAAATACACTAGCATGACATATTTCTCGTGTTCGATCTAGAATTTGAAATCAAATTTCACAAGGATAGATGAGGATAGGGGTGTAATTCGGGCCGAGCGAGCCGAGTTTCGAGCCGGGCGTAATTCGAGCCGAAGTTAATCAAGCCGAGCCGAGCCGACTCATTTAACTAATCGAGCCTAAATCCCTACCCGGACTTGACTTGTTTAATTTCACAAGTCGAGTCGAGCCGGCTCGTTTAGCTAAACGAGCCGGTTTTAGGGAGTCGGGCGAGCGACTCGTTTAATTTCACACTTAATCGAGCCTAAACTTCTACGTGAACTCGGCTCGTTTAATTTCACGAGTCGAGTCGAGCCGGTTCGTTTAATTAAACGAGCGGAAACCTTTGCCCGAGATCGGCTCATTTAACTAAACAAGCCGAGTTGAACCTATTTAAACGAGTTCGAGCCGGGCGAGCTCGCGAGCCGCCCGACACGAATTACAGCTCCTAGATGAGGACGTTTTATTTTAATCTATATATATCTTTTGATCTATGACTATGAGAGGAATGGTGATCAAGACCTAATGTAGATATAAAATTTGCACTCATAGTAGCTCTTTTCTAATATAGGGAAAATGAAAGAACGTCCTTGTCTAACAACTTAAAAGAGAAAAACGAGTAATGGACGGGTGGGGCGCATCGCAGGCAGGCGTATTTGTCATTATCTTTAACTGATGTATTTCAAATCTCAATGCAGGCCTTTTGTTACTTTGGCCCACCCTCCTCCTGCCCCTCCACCCTCACCCTATAGGGTCCATTCTCTACTCTTAGTTTTAATTTCCATTTTTAACATAGAATGTAAGTACAATGTTCTCAAAATATGTTTAATTTCTACGTTGGATTACAGATGCATTATAATAAATAATAATACCCGCTTTCATTTTACTGCATTAGAAGGTCTTTTCGAAAATCATAAAAAGGGCTGTTAATTATCTATGTATGTAATTTAAATTAATTTAATTTAACATTTATGTCATAAGATTAAATGTCACACAATTAAAGTTGCAGGGTCAAGTCATGAAGATGATATTACTTTCATGATGTTTTTGTCAAATTTCTTTTACATAAATTTTTATCGACAACCCTTTTTCAGTTAGATAACATATTTTTTTTTAACTCTATTTCATTAATAATGATGATTTTATACACAAAATTTTCACCAATTTCTTCTTTCATCTAAATAAACAATAGTTACCGGATGACACACCAGAAAAATCCAAAAAATTGTTCCAGATTAGTTGAACATTCATGATATTGTCTAAAGTCAATACAATATATATTTAACTAGCTTTACGCTCAGTTTCCATGTGTAATTTAATTATTTCAACATTACTAATTAAAAGTGAATGCAAAATTTAAAATAATAACCTACACCCATATATAATAATAAAATATATCGAAGTCAAACATATAATTTTGTTAGATTAATATAATCTATTATATTGACATTAAAAAATTTGAATTTTAACGGGTCGATAATTTATCTTTATAACAATATAAAATCGCATTTAAAAACAAAATAGCTGAGACAACGTTTTCTGCATCGCCTACCACTACCACCCCTTAAAATAAAAATAATAATTTCTTTTGATGATCCCACTGTCATTAATACCCTGTATCTATAATCTCTACATGTATCAACACACAACACGCGCATACAATACACACATGTAAATACAGTAAATAGTTACATACATACATATATATACATACACCACGTCGATGCGGAGCTTACTCGCCTTGCCGGCCGAATCGCAACAGTAAATTTTGCGCTGTAGATCGTGTGAGAATCTCTCTTGATGTTTATTAATAGTTATTCTCTGATTAATGTTTTTTAAATTTATCAATTCGAATATTATTTGTTAATGTGTTGTCATGTATAATGAGGACGATTCGATTTGGAAGCAGACACGAGAACATGTGATATGTCGCTTTTTAGTCTCTCTCTGTTGATATATTCATTGTTTTCTGTGGACTTTTGTGTCTCTGAGTCTCTCTCTACGCTGTTTGTTGTTGCAGGTTCTGGCGTGAGGAATCGGTGCGATTGTAGTGGAATTTAGTTGAATTTTGTGTTTTCTGTTTCGGTTTTTTCGGAAAAATATTCTTTGAGTTTTAGTAGGTGAATTGTGATGATTTTTGTGGGAATGTGGTTGTTATGAGTATTGATTAAGTATTGTGAAAATTGTGGTGTTAGATTTGAATTTGTGAGGTTTGTTAGGTTTTGCGATCGTTTAAGTGCGTTTTTGAATTGGATTCGGATTGTTGAACTGTGAGAGTTTTTGTGGAAGGTGTTGGTATTGAGGACTGATCAAGTTTGATTTGAAGATAGTGCTACTGTATTTTGAATTTCGGGATATGATAGTGTGTGTAGGTGGTGGAAATTGAGAATTGAAATCGTTGCAGCATGTCTAAAGTGGTATATGAAGGTTGGATGGTTCGGTATGGACGGAGGAAGATCGGACGATCCTACATTCATATGCGGTATTTTGTTCTTGAGTCTCAGTTGCTTGCTTATTATAAGCGGAAGCCTCAGGATAATGTGGTAATTCTCTATTTTAAATGATAGAAGTTTTCATTATTCAGCGAATTGTTGTTTTAAACGAGTTAGTGATTGCTTAGTCTCTATAAGTGACTGTAAGGTTTGTGTTGCAAATGCTTTATATGTTTTATTTGGAAGTAGGATTATGTTGTAGCAGTGTATTTTGCTACATTGATAATGTGGCTTGAAAAAGTGGAGTTGAATGCTTGTGTCACATTTCCCTGTAATTTTTTATGTGTTTCAAGCTCTGCACTCTATATTAATGCCTAATTATGTAATGTAGGTTCCGATCAAGACACTTCTCATTGATGGCAATTGCAGGGTGGAGGACCGTGGACTGAAAACTCATAATGGACATGTGAGTTTGCATCTTTTATCGTTGAATGCATTTCCCATCATACAGGATTTTAGTAATTGTTCATGTCATTCTATCAACAATTTAGTTGATTGAGTATCAAACATCAAGTATCAAAAAAATATAAACATGACAGCTCAACAGTAATCTGGATATGGCTATAGAAGATTGTGTGTATAAAAATTGAAGTCACTGAAGAATTTCCAGATCTGTAAACCTGATTATTAAGGAGTTTTGACTGATGTTTTTGATTTATCTTAGTATCAAAGATGTTAGTGAGGTACCACATGATAGGGAAATCACTGGAGGACATACCCAAAACAACAGACAATGACTTAAATGGATTAATTCTTTACATAGAGACTTGGTCTTGGATGAGGTTTATGGGATTATAACATTTTAAGAACTGGTGGAAGAGATCTGTTTTGCAAGACTGTTGAATTACTGGACAACAGAGAAATCACATAGTAAACACGAGAATATTTTGAAGACATGTAATACTCCACTGGATTGTGACTATAATTAGCTTAACTTTTGGTCAGTGTGTGGCTTAGTTTACCTGAATAATGGTATTTCTTATTAATGCAAATATGCTAGTATATAAATTCCATCTTCCTGAAGAATGCTGCTTTAGTGTTGTCATTTGTCAATCATCTGGTCTTATGTATTAAAACACACACATCTCCCCATCCCTCTGCTCCTTGTCTCCGATTTTCTTAGGTGCGTACATCATATATACACATGCAGACATTTACTGATAGTCTCTGCATGTTGTTTGATTTTCCATGCTAGATAATATTTTGATCCTGTTGCATTGGGGAAATTACCTTTTTAATTTTCAAGCATCTGCAACTTCATCTTTATTTGTCTTTGATCATGCTATTCTGTTCGGCAGATGATTTATGTATTATCAATTTACAACACGCACGAGAAATACCATCGAATTACGGTACGTGAATTTTTTTTTACATCCTCGCATCTTTAAAATTTGAGAAAGTTATGTATACTGGCAAGTCTGATGAGAATCTTGAAATGACAAGAAGATGCTGTTGAGTTACATAATTTGTAATACTAAACCTATAAGCTTCTTGTTGGTGGTGTGCAATATGGTCGTTGTTTTCATTTGTCAGAATATCATATAATAAATAACGTATAGGATTACTCATCCATGTTGGTTGTTTCTGTTTAAGATGGCAGCATTTAACATCCAAGAGGCACTAATCTGGAAAGAAAAAATTGAACTTGTTATCGATCAGGTCTGTAATTCTACACTTTTGACACCCACCTCTCCTTAATATTTGGGAAAAAGAACTCCCTCGTTTTATGTTTTTTGTATTTCATCAGCACTTGTCCTTCATTTTGTGAAAGGATGCATTTGGTGTCACTGACAATGTCAATTATATGCAGCATCAAGAATCATTGGCTGCCAATGGTAAAAAATACCAGTCCTTTGGTTATAAATCTGGGAGAGATAATGGAAGGAATGGTTCGTCCTCTGATCAGGAAAGTCAGTAAGTATCTAACTGTATGTTGTCCACTTCAAGAATTGCTATGGTAATTTTCTAGATTATCAGCTTTAACTTTGCTTATTTAAGATTTGGCATATATTGTAGGTTTAGTGCTGCCGAAGACGAAGAAGATTCTCAACCAGATTTACCACGGAGAACAACAATTGGAAATGGTATTATATCCTCTTTTCATTTTTGGGTTTCTAATAATTTGTTTTGATTGCGTTTAGCTGAATATTCTCATTAATGACATTTGGCAGGTCCTCCAGATTCAATATTCGACTGGACACAGGAAATTTCAGACTTATCTAAGCATAATACTAATAGTCAGGCTTTATCGACAAAACATTGGCGTCTTCTTCAGTGCCAGAATGGTTAGTTGTCAATCATGGTATTCATTGCAAGAAGTCCTGTCATCTTCAGTATTTAAGGAACATAACGCAACAAACTTGCACTAATTGTTTTTCAGAGTCTACGAGCTTTACTAATATTTTCCTATGCATAATTTCAGGACTACGCATATTTGAAGAGCTGATTGAAGTTGATCTACTTGTATGAAACTATTTGTTTTTCTTTATTCTGTATTCTGGTTTAATTTTAAACACACATTTTTATCCTTATTGCAGCCAAAAAGCTGTAGTAGAGCAATGAAAGCTGTTGGAGTCGTGGAGGCTACCTGTGAAGAAGTTTTTGAGTTGGTTATGAACATGGATACAACACGCTTTGAGTAAGTAATGCTAGTTATGATGCTTCCGGAATAACTTAATAAGTATACGATATTGCCCCTAACCCAAGAACTACAGAGAGAGATGTGAAGCTTGATGAGAAGAAAAATAATAAAATCTTTGTTGTTTGATTATTTGTGTAGGTGGGACTGTAGTTTTCAGTATGGCAGCCTGGTTGAAGAGGTTGATGGACATACATCAATCGTTTATCACAGACTTCTATTGGACTGGTTTCCCACGTAATATATTCTCAATCTAAAGACCTCTTGTGCTCAAGTA
Source organism: Daucus carota subsp. sativus (assembly GCF_001625215.2). Taxonomy (NCBI): domain Eukaryota; kingdom Viridiplantae; phylum Streptophyta; class Magnoliopsida; order Apiales; family Apiaceae; genus Daucus; species Daucus carota. Next base: position 55,559,258 of record NC_030382.2, read on the forward strand.
TTCTATAAGTACATGTTTACCTAGTGATCCAGTTCAACTAGGTCCTCTATGAATTTGGTTATTTATGTGTTTAACCATAGCTTACTGCAAACAGCTTTCACTTCTTTCTTCCTTCCAACACTATAATATTTGAAAAAAGGTAATTAGGTGTAGTGACCTGAAAATTTAGCAAGGGGTTACTTTAGTCCGTGATGCAATGTTCTATTCTCAACATATAGCAAGTAATCCTTTTTCTTCTCCACAGTTGAAATTAGTATCTGTTACGTGTTTCTCTGTTGCAATGCATGCTCATTGATAATTATTATTTTGTATGTTAATAAAATCTCTAATAGAGATTTATGTGGAAGTTCTTGGACTTTGGAAGCAAATGCCATTGTTTTTGTGGCTTCCGCAATCTGTTGAGTGTATGTTGCTCTCCTACTCGTTCTCTGCTTTAATCTATTTTATCAGAAGATATGAATATCTGCAAAGGATTAGAAAATATCTTTTATATTTAAGAAGGTACCTGCTATCTCCATCTGCCCATGACTTTACTTTACCAGGCTTTAAAGAAGGCACTAATGTACCCTAGATTGCTTGTTGACTTATTGGTGATTCTTGCTTCTGTCTGAAGAGCCTGAGAACAAGTAAACAAGACTAAGGGCCTGTTTGGGTGAACTTTAAATATTGACTAAGGCCTAAAGTGACTTGATACGGCTGAAAGTGAAAATTTTTAAGTTACTATCGGTTTGAGTAATTTTATATTATAAATAACTTATATTCTATTAAAAATGTAAGAACGATGTTATTAATTTTTATCATTCAAAATCATAAGAATAAAATAAGTTGTTCAAAAAGGTATCTCTTACCATTCCGACGTATTATACAAACACATATTTTTTCAATTTAAAGTCGAAAATCACTTTGCGCCCTTGGCTTTAAGTTTAGCCAAACAGGCTCTAAGAGTAGATTGAGAATTTAGGCAAAGAAAAAAGGAATAAGAAAAATGAGAAGTGGTTGAGAAAAAAGAAAGATCAAATAAGTTAGTAGTTTCTAGTTACTTGTTGTGGTAATAAATTGCAAGAATATAATGACTGGAAATAAGAGCACATATGTTAAAGATAAAGTCTATTGGAAGTGTCTCCTCTTATGTGACTATATGATACAAATTGTCTGCCTATACTTGCCTATTGCATTCAGATAAATACCATTCTTAAATCTGTTGTCTATCTTCTGGTAATGATTCCCAACTCCCAAGTGCAACTGACCTGAAGATTTTATTCTGCACAAAACCTTATTACATAATAGGATATACAAACTCTTAGTTAATTATTGAATGAGCAGTATTATATTAAATCTTGTAGAAGTAGATAAAATGCCCTTTGTTATCACTCTTTTTAGCTGAATGCTGGTAACTGCAGGTTTGTGTGGCCTCGTGACCTTTGTTATGTGCGTTATTGGCGTCGTAATGATGATGGAAGTTATGGTAAGTGTCATTAGTTATGTTTTCTTAAACGTTCATATATGTCAATCTGTTCATTAGTGCATGTCCAACCTAACACCAAAACACTATAATCTGTAAGTTTTACACGACTATAGTGTAAAACCAACTCCATTACAACACTATGATAGTGTAAAATTTACACCAAATTTGGAATCAAATATTCATTTGGTGTAATTTGTACTCCAACATAGATGGTTTTCTTATAGAAAAGCTTCATTGTTAATCTATTGTGTTAGGGGTTGGTGATGATCCTAAGAGTAAGGATTCCTTTTTATTGACGAGGAATATATTAAGATTTAAATGCCACTGTCACAAAATCTAGTTTTGGAGCTGATTCAACTTTTTCACCTTGTAGTTGTGTTATTCTGTTCAAGGGAGCATGAGAAATGCGGTCGACAACCAGGATTTGTGCGTGCACATATTGAGAGTAATGTTTCTTGTGTTTATCAGTGATCCAAAATTAAATTATATGAAGGTGATTGGTTTTCTAGTCATACAACATAAGCTATTTTGGTCATCCTCTTTATGTGTTTGCAGGTGGAGGTTTCAACATTTCGCCAATGAAACCTTGGAATGGCAGGCCGAGAACACAAGTGCAGCATCTTATGCAAATTGATCTAAAAGGCTGGGGAGTAGGTTACGCATCTTCATTTCAGCAACATTGTCTGTTTCAGATGTTGAATAGCGTTGCTGGTGAGTCTTGCCTAACTCTATTGTCAAGACCTGGGGAGTAAACCATAATACCTTCAAGCTTAAAAATTGGAACAAACTTGCCCGCAAAAACCATCCTACCTTATTTTTTTATTATGTGATGTTATCTAAACTTTGGTACTGAGTGGTTAGAAATTTTAGTCCGATTTTCTTGTGTTCTTTCCCAGAGTTTTTCTAATATTCTTTAACTTAAGCTACAACTGTAACAGTCTTTTGCCAAACTTTAGCATACCAGCAGAATATCACAGGAACCTGCCAATCCTTTCGATTTTCATTATTATCAAAGCCCAAATGTTTCATAATATTTGTATCAGAACTTGATATTTTGACCTGTAAACAATCTAGGGTAATAAACAGTAAGCACCAAAGCAGTAATATTTACCTTAACCTTTCCGGTTGTCGGAATCTTTATACTCCACTGCTTTTTTCACTCTATTCTGCCATTTTTCCATATATCATTAGTCATTACGTACATCTATGAAAAACTTGCACAGGCTATCTATTAAGTATAGTTCTTTTGTCTTCTCTTGTCATTGCTATCCCAGATCCCTTCCTTCAGTAAGTTAAGTTGAAAGGGAATGGTTGGTTACATATCCAGAGAGTTTGGGAATATATTTGGTGAGTTGAAAGGGAAAATCACCCTATATAGATTTTAGTTATTTGGTGATTAAAAGGGATAGCAGATGTTCAACAAATTATTTTGCGTTATGTCATACATTTATAATGATGAACTTGCAAGGGAATTACAAAGTTCTGTGATGATCTGGATAAAGGGCTCATCTATATTGTTATTTCACCGTCTGTTCTCTACTACACTGCAATATGTCATGTTTTATTTTGTATTTTGATCAGGTCTGCGAGAATACTTTTCTCAAATGGATAAGATTAATGCCCCACCAAGAATACCTGTCATGGTTAATTTGGCATCTGCTTCTGTTCCTGCGAGGAAGGGTCTGAAGCTGCAGAAGTCAGGCAATCATTATCGTAGTCAGTCTCTTGATCAAATTAGCGCTTATAATAAAAAATCGTTACTGGATGACTCTGATGATGATGAAGAGTATCAACTGGCTAATGGCGAGGTTTGCATTAGTTACTTTTTACGTGCTTTGTCTGAAAGTCCTTTTTAAATGCGTTGCTTCAATTGTATATTGATCCTCTTTCAGGCATCCACAACAATCCTTGAGAATGATGTTAGGAGAATAGGTATAAAATGAGATTATGTTATATTAAGACAATTTACCTTTTTCCTTATATGGTGAATCGAGTGATAAATTAACTACTAATCTTGTTTGTCAAATGAAGCTATCGAGGAGGAACCTAAGGACGAGCTTGATCTATCCTGTTTCTCAGGAAACCTCCGTCAGGATGACAGCGAAAATGGTCGTGATTGTTGGAGGATTGCTGATGGGAACAATTTTCGTGTTCGTAGCAAGCGTTTCTGTTATGATAAATCAAAGGTTTTGGCACTTCACTTGTCTGCTTGTTATGCTTGCTTCAATAATTTTTAGGCTTCCTCTAATATCATTGTTGTTATATTATTAAAGATTTCTGCAGGTAAACATCTTATGGATCTAGTTGCTGTTGATTGGCTCAAAGACACAAAACGAATGGACCATGTTGCTAGACGCCATAATTGTGCAGCTCAGGCAAGTGTTTTTTTTTCCTTTAAAAGCCCCTTATATACCTTTTGACTTGTTATAGACACACTGATTGCCTGTGACTTTTTTATCGATAAATATATAAGATTATTACAAGCATGCTACTTCTTGAATATGTTATTCTCCTCGTGAGACAGTCCATTTTTTGGGTTTCACAAGAGGAATTGATAGCAGGTCAAATCAACATTAGAGTCCAGATTAAACATCGGGGTTTCTGAGGTCGACACCTACTTTTTGTTTTTAGGGTCTGTTTGACAACTTATTCTATGTACGTCACTCCAATATTTATATAATATAGGGTAGTTTTTGCGGTGAATTCAAATTGAGTCAACGGATTAAATTTTGGGATATGTTTTTTTACAGTGTCTTGGTATTTTTATTTGGTATCTTAATTTAATTAGAACACTATTTGTATAACTTTATAAAATGAATTGAGCTCTCGTTAGATTGTTTGAAAATAAGTCAAGATTTTTAAGTAATGGATAATTCAATGTAGTGAAATCGGATTAATCACGTTAAAAAAAAAAATCTATGTACCTGGCTTACCTGTCTCACATTTGACTGACCAAGAGACCGAGAAAGAAGATATTTAGTTTTATAATGCAGTGAAAGTCCTTGGAATGAGAATGAGAAGGGGAGGTAAACATTTTGATCCAGTCTTGATATTGAACAAAGACGGACTTAAACATAAAAAATATGAAACTATATAGAGAAAATCGTACAAAAGAGATGGGAATGAAGTTGACGCTCAGAATTGAAATCACCTTTTAAGTGAAACATTACATTATGAAATTTGAGAAATTGTTTGTATTAGGAGTAATTATTTCACGCTTTCATGATATACTATTTAAAAGCAACTCTTTTAAAAGTTCATTCCCAACTCTCTATGTGCATACATATATGTGTTATGCTTTTCTTTATACATTTTTAAATATTTTTTTTGTTTAAGTCTGTCTTTGTTTTATATCAAGACCGGATCAAATTGTTTACCAAAATAATATTTTAATTAATTATATTATACATGGCTAGGAACTAGAAAATCTAACAATGGGCTGGCAATACATATTAATATTTTTTAATTTTGCAAAAAACTTTTAATAATTGACCCGCATTATATTTTTGTATCAATGAAGTTAAAGGTTTTATTTTATAATTAACACATACTAATGCTTTTTGGTATCGTCTATTTAACTTAGCTATTCAACACATTCTAGTACTTCTCTAATAAGTAATAATGAATAAGGAATTACTGTAATTAGTTATACACTAAATTGAATACCATGTTCATTATCATAGACAATGCTAAATTGTGGTCATTTAATTACAACATGCTTAAACCCAGTGTCAATACAAATCATATCTTAACATCATCTTTAAACCAAAAGATATTAACAGAGAACAACATCAGAGGGATGGTGTTCTCTGCTGTTCTGTGCATGCCAGATTAGAGGGAGGATGTTCTCTGCTGGTACCTTTTGTTTTAGGGAATCTGATCCATTCATGCTTCAGAGTTTTAATAATTCTATAATAATATCAGTGGTACCTGGGAAGATAATCTAATAATGATCTTTACATTCTTATGAATTCTTTGTAGGTTGCCTCTGACAAGGGATACTTTTCCTTGGTGGTCAATCTTCAAGTAAGTTGTTGACATAGTTAATGTAATAAGACATGCATCAGAAAGCTAGAAAGGAAATAACAGTGTATTTACTCAAGGTACCTGGCACGACAAATTACAGCATGGTTTTCTATTTTGTAACGAGGGAATTGGTGCCTGGGTCCCTCTTGCAGCGGTTTGTTGACGGAGATGATGAGTTTCGTAATAGTAGACTAAAACTCATCCCATCAGTTCCAAAGGTAGATGCTTAAAATTCAGTGGTTTGACTCTACATACTTTTTAAATCTATATAATTATGATCTGAATGAATTCACCTTTTCCTCGTTATGTAATTTTTTACCTTGTAATATCTCTAAAGTAACAGGCAAAAGAGTTGATATGCTTGTATCACTGCCTTATGGTCATATTTTTTTTCTTTTTTTCTTTTTTATCACACAGGGCTCTTGGATTGTCCGTCAGAGTGTAGGAAGTACCCCTTGTCTGTTGGGAAAGGCGGTTGATTGCAACTATATACGAGGTCCCAAGTACTTAGAAGTAAAACTCCAATTGTTTTTTATCTCTATACAAATCCTTGGATACTTGCATGTCTGTGCAGACGTTAATATAATTTTCCGCATAGACCAACTCAAACCTGTCCTATTCTTGTAGATTGATGTTGATATTGGTTCTTCCACTGTAGCTAATGGAGTTTTGGGACTTGTAATTGGGGTAATGACAAGTCTTGTTGTAGAAATGGCTTTCCTTGTACAGGTATGTTTGTTCAACTTGTGATGATTTTATGTTACCAGATTATTTTTTATAGTTTTCTAGTCAGAGAAAAGAAACAGAATATAGAGAGGTGTCTACTTTGGTGATTGATGTAGTTAACTCTACCTTAGTTGAAAGTATGACTAGACTATGCGCCTTTTTAAGGGACATTTATGGGGTTAAAATTCTCAAAGTTGATAAATTAGAATATTTCTTCTTTGTTAATGACATATTACTTCAATTTTATTTTGTAATTTCCCCAGATGGGACTCTATGTCCTCTATCTAAGTATCAATAATATCCTTATTAGCAAAAAGAATGAAAGAGAATATCCCTCGCAGTTCAGTTTAAAGAAAAGTTGATATATTTATTTTTCACAGGCAACCACTACAGATGAACTACCAGAGCGATTAATAAGCGCTGTCCGTGTTTCTCATATTGAGTTGTCATCTGCTATAGTTCCAAAGCTGGAACTAGACCCACCAGAATGAATTCAAGCTGGTTCACCTCTCCCAAGCATACACGGTTCTCTCAAATGTGTGTATTCCTTGTCCTCGGGTTTCAGTAATTACCCCCTCTTTCATGCTGAAATAAATTTATCGTGATCCTCAATGTGCGTGTGTGTGTGTGTGTTTAGGGTTGCAAAACACCTTAAAAAAAGAACAACACAAACACTATCATAATACTTCATTTTTCATAAAAAAATGATTTGTTAGGATTATAATTACACAGTTAAACACCGATTAAACTTAATATATGAAATCTAATATCCAAGCTCATCCAAATTATTAATATGAAATATTATAGAATACCGAATGGAATCCAAAATAGAATTATATATGCATTTTTTGCATGATTAATTTTACATAAAATCATGTTGTTTTTAATCCATATATATTTTTAAACATGTTAGGTACTATTATTATTCATAATAAAAGTTGATTAGATTAAAATTAGAATTTAAATCAAGTGTTAGATGAAATTCTTATTCAATTTTAAAGTGTTCTTCTTTTAAGGGTGTTCTTTTTTGAGCAATAACCTTATATTATGTGTGTGTGTGTGTGTACTTGCATTAAGGTTATTTAGCTAATTATTTATGATGATTTTTCATTATCGATGATGCACAAATTACAAATACCAGTGCTCGTTATGAATTAATTATGTAAATGCCAGATCCCTACTTTTAAAGCTTGCTACCATTACTTTAAGATGACATCTGATTTCCCTACATTTGTAGTTTGGAGGATTCTAAAGTTGCAGACCAAACGGATGCCATAATTTCTTAATTATTTCTGCCAGGGTAACACAAAATTTGATAGAAAGTGTTCAAGTTACCATCCTCAACATAAACCAAGGTGCGCATGTATGGGTTCTCAAGTGTCAATGAGATGATTCACGAGCTGATAAAAAAACCAATGAAAAGAAACTGAGCTCAAGAAAGTGCCTGTAAACTAGAGGGGTGGGACTCGGGCTGTTTCACAATCAATTCCTCTTCATAATGAAAATGCGAGAGGATTTTTTCTTCCTTTTTGTAAATCTGCTGTATTTAGTAGACTAGATTAGAAAAGTACAGTTATATGTTCATATGACTAGAGTACTCTTTACATATTATTGACCGAGTTAATTCTTTTGTTCAATTTATAGACATAAGATATACCCTGCAGCTTGTTCGTTGGTACATTTTTCGATTGATTATTTATTCATATCATTATTAATTATTAATACTATTAAACCTGTTCGAAACACGGCGTCCATATTATTCAAAATTCGAAAGCCTTTTATGTATAAATAGTTTCGTTATGTTTGTTCCTTTCGTATTCATGTATTTTATTCACAAAATTGGTACAAAATTCGTACAAAATTCAGTATGTACAAATATTTTCGTTATGTGTATTCCTTTCATATCAATGCATTTCATCATGTCATTTTGGATTTCAGTCCTTTAAAATATAATTTCATAATTTATATTTAAAATTTTATTTTTCTGAATTTGAAATTTTATTAAAAAAATAAAAAATAAGTTATAGAATTATATTTTATCGAAGCATTAAAGTGACACTGCGTGTCGAGTATTTGAAAAAAAGCATAGAAATAAATGTGATGGAGTGAATAGATGATAAATAAAGTTTTTTATATTTGTCGAGTATTTGAAAAAAGGTATAGAAATAAATGTGATGGAGTGAATAGATAATAAATAAAATTTTTTTATATTTTTTAAATTTTGACACATATTAAAGCATTGAAACTGCATAGATCATATCGGATACCAAAACATTGTAGAGTTAAGAATTGAGACCATCAGTACATTCCTCAAACATAGAGGGTTAAGAGGAGATTAAGCCCTAACGTTAACATATTTATATTTTATCATAAATTAATAATTTGAATTGACAAAACCTAAAGTAAAAGTGATAATAATTTTTTTAGACACCTAGAAACATGTGAAGGAACCACTCGATTAATTATGGACCAACTTTTTCAACTCACCAAGCCCATTACGCAATTTTTTATATACACCACCAAACTCTGTTGTGTTGTGTAGCTTGCACAGCATGCATATTAGATATCTCAATCGCTGTCTTGATAATTCTATAATAAACTTATCTACGATGGCTTCTTGAAATTTCTATATAACCTCAGCTGCTTTTATGCTTGCCATCCACAACTCAGAAAAAAACAGCCAAAAGACCACAACACAATGGAGAAAAGCAAAGTTCTCGTAGTAGGTGGTACTGGCTACATTGGCAAGAGAATTGTGCAGGCTAGCTTAGCTCAAGGTCATATCACTTATGTTCTCCAGCGCCATGAGATTGGCTTGGACATCGATAAGTTGCAGCTTTTGTTGGCGTTCAAGAAGCAAGGGGCTCGACTCGTTGAAGCCTCGTTTTCTGATCACCAGAGCCTGGTGAACGCGGTTAAGCAGGTTGATGTTGTCATCTGCACCATGTCTGGAGTGCATTTCAGGAGTCACAACATAACCATGCAGCTCAAGCTTGTTGATGCCATCAAAGAAGCCGGCAACATCAAGGTGTGTACAATATTAGTTTTAAGTATTGAGGTCAGAACTCGTAAAAACGTGTTAAAAAGTCAATCGACCTATAAAATGGACTATCATAATATTTCCTAGTAATTTGATCTTTTTAAAAGCTGAAAGAATATTCTAGATGTTTGAGATTGCGGTAAAAAATTTGACGAGAACAAATAAAAATGCAGCGGTTCTTGCCGTCTGAGTTCGGGATGGACCCTGCACGAATGGCGAACGCTCTTGAACCAGGAAGGGTAACATTTGATGAGAAGATGGTGGTGAGGAAAGCAATAGAAGACGCCAACATTCCGTTCACTTACGTCTCGGCCAATTGCTTTGCCGGGTACTTTGTTCCTAATCTCTCCCAGCTTGGCACCCTCCTTCCCCCGAAAAACAAAGTGTGTTTATATGGTGATGGCAGTGCTAAAGGTATTTACGTGATCACGTTCTATGGAGAACACGTTTTATCTATGCACACCTCGTATATAAGTTGAGCTCTAGTAGGTACAAATCTTCATTTACATATGAAATCTGAGCCATTTATCATTATTTATACAGTGGTTTACATGGATGAAGATGATATTGCAACTTATACGATCAAGAGCATTGACGATCCCCGGACGTTGAACAAAACATTGTACATTAGGCCGAAGGAAAATATCCTTACTCAGATGCAGCTGATCGAAAAGTGGGAAAGACTCTCTGGAAAAAAGCTAGAGAAACTCAACATCTCTGCCGAGGATTTCTTGGCTTCCATGGAAGGTGAGAATCAAAAGGCTATCACAGTTATTCATTTTATACGACGCGTATGAATTTTTAGTAAAATGACATAGAAATATGCAGGAATGGACTATGCTTCGAAAGTTGGAGTAGGACACTTCTATCACATATTTTATGAAGGTTGCTTAACAAATTTCGAGATTCGGGAAGATGGATCAGTCGAAGCTTCTCAGCTTTACCCAGAAGTTGATTACACTCGCATGGATTCCTATTTAAATCAATTTCTTTGAGCTGTAATTCCCTGTTTCCGGCCAATGCACTAGATGCAATTATATATTTTAGTTTAATAATGAATAATAATATCCCCATCTTGTTCTTGAACCAGACTTGAACAAGGGGCAGTTTTCAGATGCAAGTGTAGATATGATTATAGTTGGTTAACCAACTTTGAAAAGAAACTAAGCTCACATTTCAAACAAAGAGACAATAGTTGGTTAACCAACTTTGAAAAAGGGGGTCGAAGAAGGAATCTATATGGCTATTAATTATTGAACTTTTTTCTACCTTGAATTGAAGGTCTGCTTTTGAAAATTGTTACCAAGTCTATTGTTCATGTGTCCATTTATGCAAGATTTTCTATCTTGAATTGAAGGTGTCTACTTTTGAAAATTGCTATGAAGTCTGTTGTTCATCTGTCCATTCACATTTTACACTCTAAGACCCAACTTGCTGATAGATAACAAGTGTCAAAGCTATCTTCTGTTGTCTTGGGTCCTGATTCGACTCTCGCCCACCCCGAAATTTTATATTTTTTTGCTACTTGATGTCGAACCCCTATCTCTCGCAAGGGGATCAAGAGCTCAACCACTGCACCAACCTTTGTTGGCAGCCGCCCACCCGAATATTATTATTACAACTGATACTAATTATATAGCTAGTAGAAGTTCAGAGCAGAGATGTAAACATAATGATTCAAAAACTCATGATATTACTCGTACAATTAGTTGGTACCATGTATTATACACTGTAAATGTATCGATTATAAACACTTTAATTGTATCCCAAAACTAATTTATTTATACCAAAAATATTGTCGAAACAACAGGACCTAAAACAAGCAACCAAATGCAATGCGATTAGAGCTTATGACATTGGCATTTAGGTAAATGACACTATATGAAGGACTATGTATGTGTTTTGATTTCTACCTCCTATATGCAGATGGCTTAGGTTCTGTCGCTGTTTCATTCGTGCCAAGAAAATCATAGCTACCTCTCATATTCAGATCAAAGTTTATAGAACCATCTTCAATCTTGAACTTGATTTCTTTCTTTTCTGCTACTTCTGCGGTGCAATGAGATGTACTAGCGTTCCGGCTACTGCCATGAAAATCCATTTCTGAACTGTTCTGTTTCCTTTCTTCGTCATCCAGGTTTTCCATGAAATTGGACAGAGCCAAATTGAAGCTGGTTAGTTGGACCCTTGTTGCCTCTAGGTTTCCAGAATTATTCATATCGAGTGAAAGGTTTGTTTGAGCTTTCTCTAGTATTGCCTGCAAGTACTTTCCTTGGGCTTCAATTCTCATTTGTAGTTTCTTCTGTACCTGTTGTGCCATTATTTTCGTCAAAATATGAAAAAATTGATGTGAACTCAAAAGGAATGAGCTAGCAGAAAAATCTACAATATACGTACATCAAGCTGCTCTATTGATCTTTTCTGCACATCAATCTCAGACATTAATGTGTCCCCAAGAGAGTATTCGCTGTTTGGTATTAGCAGAGATCCGTCAGTAACAATCAAGTCTGACTAGCAAATTGCATAGACTGAAGTTTTTTTTTTAATCATTGATATTATCATTAAGCCATCACGTTATTAAGCCCTCGTTCTTTGGATGATTAAGGATCTTCGGTTCTCCTATAGTGTGGTAAAGTAACCAAGCAACTTAAAAAACATGAGTTCTAGAAGCACATACCCTCGTTCACCATTCAGTTTTGATGAGTTCTCAGTCGTGCACATAGAATGTATATTGTAGCGTCCATAGGAATCCCCTAGAAAATAAAACAGTCACAAATTAAACTGAGTCCAGCTCCAGAAAAGAGATTGTCTTCACGATACTAAAATAAATGATGATACAGAGGTAATGTGACAGGAACTTCTAGCCGACTGAACACAATAGGTAATTCAAACCAAAATTATCAGCGACCTATTGCAAGTTTTCTTATTTTACTTCTGAAATATCTGAATTGCATTTCATAATCATCAAACGGAGGTGTTTGATAATTCATTCATGTTTTTCCACTATGGTACTGTTATGCACCAGGATGAGCCCAGTAAGCTAATAGCGTTCAGCAGAAGAAAGCCCAAGAACAAAAGGGACGGCCCAACAGTTGGAACAGTAAATGCCAAGCAGTAAACAGTAAAAAGTGGAAGGAAAGGGGGTTAAAAGGGGGAAGCGAAGGAGGGTAGATCTATCTGATTATTCTAGACGCTTATTTCTTGTGGAGAGACGGAACCTCTCGAAAGTTCCGAGTGATCTGTCTTTGTAATTGTTGATTTCAGTAATATTATCGTGAGCTTTTGCTTTGGATCGTTTGAGTTGTGTGTTGATAAGTAGCTTAAGCATTACAAGTGGTATCAGAGCATCTACGATCCATGGGACCTCCAACTGTCACGCAACGTTTGGAACAATTGGAGGAAAAGGCGAATGAGGTTGAGACCACAATGGCGGAGATGGCTGCGACGGTTGTCGACCGCGCAATTGAGGCGATGCGCCTCTCTCTTACGGAGTTGATTCGGGAACACCAAACCCTAGCCGCCACTAAGTTGGGCGCGGATTTTGAAACCCTGGCGAGTCGGTTGGAGGGCCGCCTAAATCGAAGCCGTGAGCATCAGGAAACCCTAATCAACACCATCCGCACCGACCAATTGAAATTTCAGGACGAAGTGAAGTCCACCCTTGCGGGTCTGGTAGCTAGCTCCGGGTCGGGTCATGGGCGGGTTGAAGGGAGTGGGACGGCAGGAGGACCAGTGTTGGGTTCTGGGGTTGGCCATGCCCAGGGTTCCGTGGTAACAACTGGGCGTCTTGGAGGTGGGTATTCTGGTGGATTTCAGGGTGGTGGTTTGGGTGGAGGCCAAACTAACTGGCGTTACCGTAAGCTTGACATGCCCATTTTTGATGGGGAAGACCCTGATGGCTGGATCTTACGGGTTGAGCGCTATTTTGCGTTTTACAAGCTCACAGAGGATGAGATGCTTGAAGCGGTAGCAGTAGCAATGGATGGTGATGCTCTGCGCTGGTATCAATGGGAGAACAAGCGCCGACCGATTCGGCGGTGGGAGGACTTGAAAACATTCATACTTCGCCAGTTCAGATCGGTCAGTGGGGGCTCGTTGTACGAGCAGTGGCTGTCAACCACGCAGTCGACCACTGTGAAGGAATATAGGAGGGCTTTCATCGAGACTGCCGCACCTCTGGATAGAATTTCTGAGGACATTCTTATGGGGCACTTTGTTAATGGTCTCAAGGAGGACATCAAAGCTGAGGTACGAGTCTTAAACCCCCTTAATTTAGAGCAAGCTATGGAACTCGCTGTCCGTATTGAGGAGAAACAGAGGGTTACTAATTCTCGTAAGCCAAATCTGAGTTTCATTAAGACAAGTGCGGCTGTGTCTAGTGCTAAAGGGCTGTCAGGAGTAGGTTCGTATGTTGCTCCTTTGGCCAGCACTCCTGGCACCATTCGTAGCTGGGGTCCGGCTTCGCCCGAGTCTCAAGGGTCTGTCCAGTCTCCTCAAAGTGTGGTGAGCAGTAAACGTAGTGGGGAGGTGAAGAGGTTAACGGAGAAGGAGCTGCAAGAAAAAAGGGCTAAGGGGTTATGCTATAGGTGTGACGATAAATGGGTAATGGGTCATAGGTGCAAACGGAGGGAATTGAGTGTGCTGTTAATAGATGATGAAGAGGAGGATTTGACGAGCGAAGATAGTGAAATTGTACCTTCTCCTCCTACCGAGCCGGTGCCAGAAGTGTCACTCAATTCAGTGGTGGGTCTCTCAAATCCGAAGACGATGAAGTTGCGAGGTATAATTGGGGCTAATCAGGTAGTCGTGCTTATTGATCCGGGGGCGACCCATAACTTTTTGTCTCTCAAAGTAGTGGAAGCGGGGGGAATTGTGGTTACTCCATCCGGTAATTTTGGGGTTTCTCTCGGAAATGGTGAAGCGGTGCGAGGGACGGGACTTTGTAAAGAGGTTTGTGTGCAGTTGGATGGGGGATTAGAAGTGGTAGAGGATTTTTTGCCATTGGAATTGGGGAGCACAGATGTGATATTAGGCGTGCAGTGGCTCGAGAAGCTGGGGGAAGTGATGACTAACTGGAAAACGCAGGTGATGCGCTTCGAAAAAGGAGGTGAGTTGGTGACGTTAGTGGGGGATCCCTCTTTGGTGCGAACTAAGATATCCCTGAAAGCCATGTACAAGACACTAAAGAAGTCTGGTGGCGGGTATTTGATTGAATGCCAGGCAGTTGAGAAGGGGAGTTTGCAGGGGAACAAGCACCAGATGGCATCCCATATTCCTGAGTTTCTACGGCCACTGATTACTCAGTACCAGAAGGTCTTTGACAGTCCCAAAGGCCTCCCTCCGAGCCGTGGCCATGAACACTCGATTGTGTTAAAAGCTGGTAGTGACCCAGTGGGCGTTCGTCCGTATAGATACCCGCAGAATCAAAAGGATGAGATCGAGAGGCTAATCACAGAAATGTTGGCAGCCGGCATAATTAGACCCTCTACCAGTCCTTTTTCAAGCCCAGTCTTGTTGGTAAAAAAGAAAGACGGGTCATGGCGTTTCTGTGTTGATTATCGGGCCTTGAACCGTGAAACCGTGCCGGATAAATACCCAATCCCGGTTATCGATGAGCTGTTGGATGAGCTACACGGAGCAAAGATTTTTACTAAGTTGGATTTAAAATCGGGTTATCACCAGATCCTAGTAAAGGCGGAGGACACACATAAAACGGCATTCCGGACACATGATGGGCATTACGAATTTCTCGTAATGCCTTTTGGATTAATGAATGCGCCAGCAACGTTTCAAGCACTGATGAATGATTTGTTTCGACCCCTTCTGCGTAAGACAGTGTTGGTTTTTTTCGACGATATATTAGTGTATAGCAGGAACCCAGAGGAGCATTACAGTCATGTGGCCACAGTTTTGGAGATCTTGCGTACTAGCTCTCTGTACGCTAACTTGGGCAAGTGTGAGTTCGGACAGACTACTCTGGGTTATTTAGGACATGTCATTTCGGATGCTGGGGTGGAGATGGATTTGGACAAGGTAAGAGCCATGACAGATTGGCCAAGGCCACGAAACTTAAAGGAGTTAAGGGGTTTTCTCGGGTTAACCGGGTATTACAGAAAATTCATTGCAGCATATGCAGAAATAGCACGGCCATTGACCGAACAGTTGAGAAAAGACAATTTTGGATGGTCTTCTGAGGCTACAGCTGCGTTTGAAGCACTCAAGGCGGCCATGACTCAAGCCCCTGTACTGGCTATGCCGAATTTTGAAGAGCTGTTTGTGATTGAAACTGATGCCTCAGGCTACGGTCTTGGGGCGGTGTTGATGCAAAAGAACAGGCCGTTAGCATTCTACAGTAAGCTGTTGGGGGTGAAGGCACAGCAGAAGTCCATCTACGAAAAGGAATAATTAATTGCTATTTGTATGGCAGTACAGCGTTGGAAGCATTATCTAGTTGGGCGTCACTTTGTGGTTCGAACGGATCAGCAAGCACTGAAATATGTGCTGCAACAAAGGGAGATAAATGGTGAGTATCAGAAGTGGATAATCAAGCTTCTGGGATTTGACTTTGATATTCAGTTTAAAACTGGGGCATCTAATCGAGTAGCAGATGCGCTATCTCGTAAGACTAATGGAGAAGTTATTCTGGGGTCGATGGCATCGTTCCACAATATAGATTGGGGGGTTATTGCAACGGAGGTGGAGGCGGATCGTGTTCTTCAGCAAATTGTTACTGACATTAAGACAGGAGGCATGCATTCTGGGGGGTTTTCCATGGTGGACGACAAGCTGTTGTTTAAAGGAAGGGTGGTGATTCCTCGTACCTCAACATATGTTCCTGTACTGCTCCGCGAGTACCATGATTCGACTATTGGTGGGCATGCTGGGGAGGTAAAAACCTACCTACGATTGGCCAAGGATTGGTTTTGGGTTGGGATGAAGCGTGATGTTGTTGAGTATGTACACAGGTGCTCTGTTTGTCAAGCACAGAAAGTTTCACAGCAGCACCCAACTGGTTTGCTACAACCGTTGCCACTCCCGTCTATGGTCTGGGAAGATATCACAATGGACTTTGTGGAGGGTTTGCCGGTATCGAGGGGGTACAATACGATTTTGGTGGTGGTGGATCGACTGTCAAAATACGCCCATTTCATAGGCTTGAAACACCCATTCGATGCTTCGACTGTGGCTGCAAGTTTTATTCAAGAGGTTGTCCGACTTCATGGCTTCCCGGCTTCTATCATTTCGGACAGGGATCGAATATTCATGAGCTTGTTCTGGAAAGAGCTCTTTAAATTGCAAGGGACCCAGTTGAAGCGAAGTACCTCTTATCACCCTCAAACCGACGGGCAGTCTGAGATTGTAAACAAGGGCTTAGAGACTTATTTAAGGTGTTTTGTGGGGGGGCAGCCGAAGTCTTGGGCAAAATGGCTCGCCTGGGCAGAATTCTCGTACAACACATCACCCCACTGCTCTTCCAAGTTTAGTCCATTTCAGATCCTCTATGGGAGGGAACCTCCACACATAGTGCGGGTAAACAGAGGCCAAACAGCAGTACATAGTCTAGAGGAATATCTGCAGGACCGGGATGCAATCTTAGACGATCTTCATTTTAATTTGATTAAGGCACAGCAGGTGATGAAGTTGGCTGCGGATAAACACAGGAGAGATGATTCTTTTGCTGTCAATGAGTTGGTATATTTGAAGCTTCAACCATATCGTCAGAAATCTCTAGCTAGAAGGCCGTTTGAAAAGCTCGCTCCACGCTTCTATGGGCCTTTCAAAGTTCTGCAGCGCATTGGCCAAGTAGCTTATAAGCTCGATCTTCCTGAGGGGTGTAGAATTCACCCAGTATTTCACATTTCTCAGCTTAAGCGTGCAATTGGAGGGGCACCCGTGGCTCCGATTATACCTCCCCAGTTGACTGAAGAACTAGAAATGGTTGTAGAACCTGAGATGCTTTTGGATGTTCGACAACACCAGGCTGATGTTGAAGTGTTGGTAAAGTGGAAGGGTCTTCCAAACAGCGAAGCAACCTGGGAAAATGCTGAGATCTTAACTCACTTATTTCCTGCCTTCCACCTTGAGGACAAGGTGAGTCTTTGGCGCCGGGGTAATGTTATGCACCAGGATGAGCCCAGTAAGCTAATAGCGTTCAGCAGAAGAAAGCCCAAGAACAAAAGGGACGGCCCAACAGTTGGAACAGTAAATGCCAAGCAGTAAACAGTAAAAAGTGGAAGGAAAGGGGGTTAAAAGGGGGAAGCGAAGGAGGGTAGATCTATCTGATTATTCTAGACGCTTATTTCTTGTGGAGAGACGGAACCTCTCGAAAGTTCCGAGTGATCTGTCTTTGTAATTGTTGATTTCAGTAATATTATCGTGAGCTTTTGCTTTGGATCGTTTGAGTTGTGTGTTGATAAGTAGCTTAAGCATTACAGGTACAGACTTACCACTGTTCTCAATGTTTTGCTCTACCGTGTCTTGTTTCCTGGCAGCCTGCTGCCCAAGTCTGTATTTCTGCACACGGAAGGAATGAAGAACTTTCTCACATCAAATTATTAATAAAAGAAACAGGATTATAGTCTACAACATATGAAGATGTATACCTGCAAATGGCTCTTTAAATGGTACAATGTCAATCCCTTTAAGCCCATGAGTCTCAGCACTGACTTGGGAGTTGCTTCTGCATTACGGAGAAACAATCTCAGAAGTGAATTACGTTGCATCAATCTTGTTAATTGATCCACAAAAGTTTCATGGCAACACTGCCAGTTGCTTCGGATGAATCACAAATCAATGAAATTTTTTGTTCATTCTTAAAAATTAGCAGAGTTCTTCGCATAAAACCCAGCCGATTTCAAATAATCAGTAAAAAAAAATATTATTTTAGATTTCAGTACGTGTCATTTCAATTTCAGCTTTCGTATCGATAAACTTACAAAAAATAATATATAAATGAATGAAACAGAGGAAGAGACTCACTATCAGGGCCACCGAGCTTAGTGACAGCATGAACAAACCGATCATGAAGATCACTAGTCCACCTCAGCCTTGGCTTTGGATCTCTTGTCATCACAACTCCACTTTCATATTCATACAAACCTCCTTCACCACCACCACCTACGCCATACATTCTCTCCATCACCACCACCTTTCCACACACTAAAATCTCAAACTCTCCCACTAACTATGTGCTTCTTTAACCAATGATCTTCACAGTTTTCATAATAAACAAATGGAGAACTAATTCCACACACACAAAGCAAAAAAGTAGAGTATAGCTTCTACAAAACGAGTGTCTGTGAAACAATCATTCGAACACAAATTTATGGAAAGTTTTTTAGATTCTTGAGTAGAAATGAGGCCAAGAATAGAATAAATAAGTACCCTTTTTCCTTTTTTTCTTTCTTTTTTTCCTTCCCTAGCTACACTAAGAAGAAAAATAGAAGGAATAAAAAGTAAATACTAGTGGTTTAGAGATGAACAAAAAAGAACAAGTTGAGAGTTGTTATGATTGCAAAATTTCTTCCAACACCGTTTATTTTTTCCTACATGTAGTTGTAATGCATGATAGAGAATATATGTGTTTATAGTATTTATATATGAGTGTGTGGGAGTATGTAACATAGGGAGGAAAGACCGGCGACGAATCTGAAGAAACATGATCTAGCCGAATATTGATTTTTTATTCTTTGTCGAATTGACACTAATATACTTTGGCGGATTAAAGAATTCAAAAATATTATTCGGGGTCAGTCCAAAACATGAAATTGTTTGCGTTTTATTTTCTGTAAATAGATATTCAATCATTTTATATAATAAGGTACGCTATGTCAACTATATAATTGCTGGATATAATTAATAAACTGAGTCAACTGTGTAATCAAATTGTTAGGATTTTAAACGACTTGCATCAAATTGAAGTCAATTTAATTTTTAAACAACTTAAAAAGTTTAATAAATTAAATAAGTAACATTTCATAGCTCTATCAAATAAGTTTATTTTATCTAAATTGGAGTTCAGCAATATCTGAATAGTGCACGGATTTATTAAACAAAAAATTATTAACTCATAATCATTATATGTTTTCAGATAATATTTAATCTAGTTTTAACTTGATTAATTTAAAAATGTGCCCAGGTATTTTTATCCATATAATATATGTTTTATATATTTTTATTATTGTAAAACATCGAGGATCATTGATATTATGAATTAAATATAAATTTGATGTGATGATTATATTTGTTTTTTCAAACTAATGTGGCTTGTTGAGGGTCCGGCTCGACTTATTAAGATTTATTATGAAAAAATATATTATCCAAACTCAATTTGAATAACAAGTCAAATCAAAATTATTGAGTAAGCAAACCAATAATTCAGTTATTTTACAGATTTATAAATAGTCATCAACAAGTTTAGATAATTAACGAAATTATATTGTTAAGACATGAATCAGCATTTCTAAGGCTATTTACTGAATATATTTTTTATATTTTTCGGACAGGACTTTCTAATGAACTTCGGCAGTTTTTAACTGAAGGGGGGTAGAGATCACATGCGGTAAGGTGCAGGGTGGGTTTGATATTGGGACATGGATTGGACGAGGATGGAGTTATGAAGGGACACCTGGAATATTCGGCGGCAATTAAGGAAACAGAATATTCGGTGAGTCACGTGCCACGTCCGCTGGAAGCTGTGAAGTCACGTAGAGCTGAATTATGAGATGTACCGAATGTCTTAGAAAATAGAATACGACCAAAACATGAATTATAGTATAGGCAGACACGTTTCGATGTGCGACGGGAAGGTGACTTGAGAATATTCGTCTACTCCAACTATGTTTATGTTGCAGAGTTGTGTAGTAACATTACAAACATGTAATGTTATATTCAATACTAGGTTATCACGTCCTTTGCAAATTGGAGATGATCCTAGATTAATTGTAATTTATCGATTTTCTTAATATGTCAGGATATTAATCATAATTTGTCTTCAGTTGATATATTTTTAAACATTAATCTAAATAAAAATATCAAAAAAATAAATTACAAGTTAATATGTGATGAGTTGTAAATCCTAAACTCATTTACCAACTTGTTTTGATTATTAAAATTTGAGAAAAAATTATATATGACCTTCTTAAAAATAAATTATTATTATATTATTAATTTATATATTTATGAAATTATAAATTATCAGTAAATCTATTCAAATTGATAAATTAAAATTTTAACTTACAAATAAGTCACAGTTAATAAGCCGCCATTCTCTTAAGTTAAAGCCGAACATATCATAATTTTACTTGCCAAATATAGCCTACAGGCAGCAGTATAAAGAAAGAAAGAGAGAGTGCAAAGCCCAAAGGTAGTGTGTGAACACAAGTAGAACTATAGAAGTGGTAATTGTGTTCAACTCGAAAGTTGAAGTAAGTTGGTATCATTTGATGTTTTGGTTTTGGACAACACAAGTTTGTCCAGATTAGGAATAACGTGGATTAGGTTGATATTGGTGTTTTCTGCTAATAATGTTCTCCTATGCTAGGCTTGGATCTCAGATTAAAGGGGCCTGTTAATTTCCATTTTCCACTAAATCACACCTCTTCAATCAAGATGTATATTGGTGGGTGATGCTTTCTTTATGCATCGCTTCCTCGTCATTTCCCTTTCTTTTGCAGACAGATAAATTCCACATCACCTCTCAATTCTTTAAAATGTTAAAATTCTAAGTATACAGATATCAGAATAATAATCCGAAACCAATGCCTTTTACAGGAAAAAAAAAAGAAAAGAAGAAAAGTCTTGTCATTTCTGGTAAGCAGTGTTGTAAAAAAGCGGGAATCGGACTTAATCGGTGAAGTCACGGAACAAGGATTAATTAGGGATTCATTGAATTGATCGGAGATTAATCGGTGATTAATCGGAAATTTAATCAGTTCGGCGAGATACGGAACAGGAATTAATCGATGATTAATCGTGATTAATCAGCGACTTTTAGAACAGAGCCGGACAGCCGGTAAGTCATATCATACAAGATTATTTACTCGGTAGTGAGGTCGAGGGTTCAAATCAGTTCACGAGATACTCGCCCAAATAAGGAGCTGTAACAAATTCTAAAAAGGTTTAAACATTAGTATGATACTCCCTCTGTCCCACCCATTTCTTATCGAATGGGTTGGGCACGGAGATTAAGAAATATGTATAAAGTACTCCCTCTGTTTTGATTTATTGGACGTTTAAGGATGTTGCACGGGTATTAAGAAAATTTATTGGAATAGTTAAACTATCATTAAGAAGGCACTATTTTACATTGATGCCCTTTCATTTTACACACCAGTTGTAACATCTGATTATAAATATAAGCAATAAATAAGGGCAACTAAGTAATGAGATAGTTGACATCGCATTGGACACTGAGAACGACTGATAATTACAAACAAGTGCATTTTTCTAAAACGTCTAATAAACACAAACAGAGGGAGTAGTAGAAAAGAGGAAGAAAAGTGGGTAAAGTGGTGGGACCCGTTGATTTTTAATGTATAAAAAGAAGATAGTGGAGTAAAAGTAGTGTGAAAAGGAAAGAAAAGTGCAAAAGTGGTGGGACCCATTGACTATTTTTGGTAAGTTTTGAAATGTAAAAAATTGGATGGGACAAATAAAAAGAAAAGTGTAAAGAAATGGATGGGACGAAGGGAGTATATCTCTGCCCACTACGAATGCAGAATCATCAATTATGCCCACCAGTATTCCATCATTTGATTTGAAAAGGTTACACTAGACTTGACGTAAACTTTTTTATTGATATTTTGCGAGGGTCATGTTCCACGCAGAACTATTAATCATAGAACCTTTAGAATCAATAGTTTATTTCTAGTATTATATTTTGAAATTACTAATTATTTTTGAACACACATAAAAATGCAAAAAAAAAAACAAACATATATTCAGATTTAAATCTTAAAAATCTATATAAAGTTTTATAGCAAAACTGGTTCTATGATTTTATTTTAAACATTAATTCTCTTTTGAGCGCGACCCTATTTTGCAAATCCTTCTCAACTTCGAGTCGTTTTTACTATTTAAAAGCAAGACAATCCTTTTAATTTCTAGTTCATATGTCTTGCATAAGCAAGGGACTTAGCTACAATACACTCCCTCAAGTACAACATATGTACCAACAAAATAAAAAGACAATGAAAAGCAAGAATATATGAGAAAGGTCATAGATTTGAATAAGGAAAAAGCTTTCACGAGCAGAACACCTTCATTATTAGTATGTGTTCACTCGACTTGAGCATGGAAAATTGTAACAGGTTTAAAGTTATGCACGTTAGATTAGTATATGTACTTGCTCTTTAGCTTCTGAAGCTAAAAAGGTGAATGAAACATTCAAACATGAATTGCATAATATTCGAAACATTAAAACCGATATCAAACTAAGTTTAATGTACACCTTCAAAATTTTTACTATCAAGAAAAAATCAAATGGTTTGAACAAGGGTATTTAGATATAATATATACCAACAGGCTAAAGTAAACAAGTGAAGCCCAAAGCATAAGAATTGGCAATAGGTTTTACAGTTTCACCTAGATGGGGTTTCGGATGGCTGACTGTTCAAGGCAGAGTTTGAGGGTATGGAAGGGAGGGATCCGTTTTCTTGGGGGGCTGGTCCACCCCACTTGGGCTCTCCATCTGATGGCTCGATCACATGAACTGAACCATCAGTCATTCCAAGGGCAAACTGGTTACAATCAGTTGGATGTGCCGCAATCACCACTGGAAACACATTGCTGTTGCTGCTGCAGTATTATGAGTCCTTATCAAAATGTTAAACCACTAACTGCTAATATTATATAAATGCATATAATAGACATTTGTGCATAAATGTGAAAGAATCAACTCATAAATGTAAAAGTATCCACTCAAAGTACATAAATGCCCGCACACACAGAAAGAATACTAAATTTATGTTTGTTTGCAGCATTACATCTCTCAATAATTTTTATTAAATACAGATCGGAAATACAAAGGTGGATCAATAGATAGCATTAGCATTATTACAATGCCAATTGACACTTTAAGATAACCAGTCTATACCAATGTCTAAAGAACTACCAAGAAATATTACTAATATTCTATGAACTATAAACGAAAACAGAGGGAGGAAACAAATAAAGTTTCATTGTTTAAAGTATTACATCTGTTACATTTTTTAACTAAATACAGATCAGAAGTACAAAGGTAGATCAATAGATTGAATTAGCATTACTAATATTCTATGAACTTTAACCTAATTACCATTGTGGCTAAGCGTAAACTGGCTGTTTCAAAGAAATGAAAGAATGGCTGGATATTTTGCATAAACTTTAAAGAATAACAATCTCATACTTCCATACAATTTCCCCGAACTAAATTGAATTGATTTGTCTGAGTATCATATTATTAAGCTCAAATTTACAGGCAGAATAGGGAGTTGAGAAAAAGTATAAACACTCTCCTAAGTGCAAGTAAAAACACCGTCTCAGCCTAGGATTAAATTATAGAAACCATGCAGAAAATGTGTGCATGTGCGCGCACACGCACACACTGCTGTTTAACACAGTAGAGAATGCGGAAATTGATATATTCTAATTTCTAAAATCTGATAGGCAACAAATGTGCAGATTGTAGCAGCACTGCAGCAGTAAAGAACTCTAGATGATGAGCTAGATACAGGAGCCTGGACATATTCATAGTACTTACATTAAATAAGTATACATGAACTTTCTAATGCATGAACCTACGTTACCTACCAATACATGCCTTCTCAACAATTATAGAAACTTCAGGAAGTTTGCACAATATTTTAACATGATACATGCCTTCTCAACAATTATAGAAACTTCAGGAAGTTTGCACAATATTTTAACATGAGAATGACAGGGAAACATTCTGGCGAAAGACAAACTGTCCGAAATAATTAACACCAGCAAATAACAATATTTTTAATTAAAATACTTCTACAGCTTAAAAGAGAAGTTTCCGGAACTAAAGTTTTATCATAATATTAGATGTAAGATTCGACATAGGAAAAAAATCAAATTTACAAGTAATTATACATCATATTCCAGTAGCATACCTGGACAGAGATGGAGCAATATAAGCAGCTGATGCTATACGACATCGAAGCCTCAAACCATCGACATCAAAAATACCAATAGCTCCGTCACAAAATCCAACAAAAATCAGCAGCCCGTCACATGAGTATATCGCGCTTGATATGGCAGCAGAAAGGGAGTCTCTGGGAGACCACTGTAATATTTTACGGGTTAAAAGCATTAAAAACACTGTTTGAATTGAAAATAATTATATATGTCAAAAAGACAATGACCACCCTCTATCCTTGCCTTATGATAATTATAAGGCAATCCTAATAGATGCATGATGCTGTTACTTGTTAATAAATGCCCAGCCTCAGAGCATAATAAATATGTTGGTTATGTAATTGAACCTCGATATAAGGGAATTAGAGCATCAAGAAACAGCCTTTAGGGGTGCGAATTGCCAGATCCTTGCACAATATTTTTTTTTCTATTTTCTTCATCATCCATGTCATATTTAGAAACTTCTTGTAGTGCTCCAATAATTGGCACCCTTAAGAGGTGCCTACATTGTGGTCCCCCCGTATGAAACAAACAAATAAAAGAAAACAAAATAGATTTAAAGAATAGGCGTGTGTGATATTTGCTTCTATTGTAATTTATCTATTTTATGGGCCCAAAGGTTGGTAACTTATACTGTCACTCTTTGGGCACCCTAATGACTCCAATAAAAAGGCACCTAAGTGAGCAGTGCCGTATAGATGTTGGCACTTTTATTGGCACCCTTATTATAGATGCTCCTTGAAAGTTGAAACTGGTCATATGAGCATAGTGATGAAAGACAAAAGCATGTCCACAAAAGTTAGAAAATCCGAAGAGTTATATTTGTGTTACTGATAACAGAATTCTCGATACTACGAACAGAAAATTCACTTACCAATCGCAAGCATTCGAGTTGGCTATCATAGATACCAATTTGGCTTTCATGAACAACAAGTAGATGAGTTTGATCGTTATGGAACTGAACTTGTGTTTCGCCAACCAGGGGAGCTGAGTGATTAGGCGGTGTTTGTATGGGCCTAGCCATTCTCTTTTCCCAACCCTCAATGTTCCACACACATAGCTGTGATACGGACAAAGAAACATGCTGTCAGTTATGCATATCACCTGAGAACAAAAACAGGTACTTTTATCTGTTCTTTAGCACTTGCCTGTGCATCAGCTCCAGATGACACCAGTACATTTAAGGTCTTTGAAAAAGCAAGCCCTGTGATTGGTTTCTGGTGACCCTTCAATTTGGTTTTGACCTGTAAAATAATATAAGTATATACAATCAACATTTCTAAGAACTAAACACATAATAGTTTAAGAGTTTTGAAGACAGAGACAAGGATTGACTTCTTTTTTTTTTTTTGTAAAATAAGCACAAGCACAATGATATTGAGGAACCTTATTTCTAACAAAGCTTTGCCATATTCTCTTTGATGTCTAATAATGCAGAGGAAAGATTAATTCTCACAATTTAAACTAGTTTTTATGCTTGAAGATTTTAAGATTGTTAACTGTTATCTAACAAGTACTTCTCATAGTTGATTATTTTTCAGCCTACTATGTTTCCTTCCGCATTCAGAAATTCAAAATGTCGCCTAAAAAGTAGATTTGACACCCTGAAACAAACTATGATTCTGCAACTGTCTGGAAGACGGAATTGTGACCATAATATAATGACTGATAGCAATTAACATAAGCAGCAACTCTTACAATTTTCCAAACAAAAACAGCAACCTCTTGACATGAAAGTATAGGCTAATTACCTCGTCAACCCTGACATTGTATATTTGAATTGTTGAATCCTCCATTCCAATGGCAATAATATTATTATCTTGGGGATGGAATGCCAGATAGGTGGCTGCGGGAGGAGGGGGCATAAATGTTGTCATGACCTGGAGAATTGAGTTTATATTAAATAATTAAAACATATATTATGCAGCCATTGTTTAAGAGTACTAAATAAGAAACATATACTGAGAGAGAAAACAGAAAAGATTACAACAGACCTTGAAGGTCATCATGTTAAACAAGGACACTTTTCCACCTGAAGCAGACATGACATAAGAATCATTTTTTGATAAAGCAATGCATGCAGCTGAGTCTTCAGCTGCTTTAGCATCATTCAAGTCATTAGACATAGGAGCTCCACTTGGCGGCTGCCACAACTGTGGCATAATAGATGCTGTAGACTGACCAAGTACAGAGGAAAAGCAATTCAACATCAGAAAAATAAAACTTGATTGTAACTAAGTTGTTTTAATATTACAATACTAACTTTCCCTGATGGATTACGCTCACTACGCTGCCATTTCCAGAGTTTATGAGCAGCATTAGAAGCAAGTGCCAGCAAAGCTAACCCTGAATTTGTGAAGATTAACCGCATAACCTGTAGTTTGTGTATTGGCAGTTAGGATTTGGCAATATAAACATCAAATACATAAAGAGAACTCCATATTAAAAATAAAGCAAGAATGACATAAAAATTTGACATTATTTGAATATTGACAGTGTGGCTTCTTTTTGAATCATCAGAAGACACGATAAGAAGATAAAGGTGACTGGCATCTTGACTAATTATAAGAATTTTGTTTCTGTATCTACAAATATAGAACATACCTTACTAGCTGTAAATGAATCAGGTAACTTTATAGCCCTAAGTTGAGTTGACTCTTTTATATCAGGAAACTTCCAGGCTATTATTTTGTCAGTGTTGTCTAAAATCCTTGGCTTAATATCAGCCATCTTGCTACTCTCAGCAGTAGCCTGTAAAAATTTAGATTAAAAGAAGATGTATAAACTCCACAAGCTACCTAAATAAAGAGGATTAGAATAAGACAATTTGACAAGAAATACTTACATGATTGCCAATGGATAATGGAGTCTGCATTCTTTCAGCACGCTCTAGAACTGGTTGTATAGGGCTAGAAACATTATGGCCCAGGGAACCAGCAAATGGAGGCTGTGAAATATATAATAAGAATCTCAAATCTAAGGTCATGAATAACAGGGAAAAAAATATATAAGAAAAAACAAAAGTGTACTTTAACATTGGCTGCTTCTGAGAAACCACGAGACCCATCGAATGTCCTACCCTCCAGCATCCTTAACATGCGCTGCCCATCATGATTTGCAACAACTTTGATCGCATTTTCATTGGCTGTGACAGCCAGTAATGAGCCTTCCTTGTTAAATCTCAATTTAGGACTTGCCTGCATATAAAAAACGTAATTCAAATTCTGAAAAGAACAACTCAGAGATGCATACAGAGTCAAAATTTTATGTACTAACAGGCAATCCACCATCAGCATCGATAGTTGTCAGAATGTTGTTGTTATCCATATCCCAGAACTTAATCTGAAATTCATCACCAGCAGCTAGGAAACGGTTCCTAGTTGTGTCAAACTGAACAACACCTAACGAACGCTTCCGAAAACCAGAGTACGTCCTCTTGATAGCTCCTTCACTTTCATTCCACTCAACAAGGTGTGATTCACCTTCTTTGCTTGTCCCACAAGAAAAAAGTCTAGAAAATAAGGGAGATTAGGAACATAAGAATCACTAATAAAGACACTACATGTCATATTGATAACACTATACCATATACATAAACTTGGGAGTAGGTACAAACCTGGTTCTATCAGCACTATAAGCCATTGTGGTGCACCAGCGTCCAGGGGCATCATAGTCCACTCTTGAACCCAAACAATCATATAGCCATGCTTTGATTTTTCCATCAATTGCAGTGGAGAAGATAAACTGCAAGCAAAACATGGTAAAGGGACGCAGGTTTTACTTGAGCTCATTCTTGATTTATATGTGTAAGCAGAGAAAAGGCAAGATAAAAAAAAAAAAAAAATTCAACAAAAAACCTGTATATTCTCTTTGGAGTGAGGGCAAACAGAATAAACAGGAGCTTCATGACCCTCGAATATATGTTGTCTTCGTCCAGAAACAGCATCCCATACCTATAACATGGACAAGCATGTTGTAAAATCATTTAGCATGCTCAAGTATATTATATCTTATGCCCAACTAATTGATACCTTAATCGTCTTGTCATCACCACATGTCACGATGCAAAGTTGCTTGTTGGGATGTGCAAAGGCTATATCATTTACACCACCAATGTGAGCATCAATCTACAACATACAAAGAGTCTCATGAACTTGGAATGTCATATACACATGTAGCTTTTGGTTTAAGAATAAAGAGGAAAGCATGTTCATGCAGATTCAGGGCTTACCTCTAAATGCTGTCTCAATTCTCCTGCTGGATTGTATGTGTATATCTGAACTATATGTTTTGAAAAAGCAACACCTAAAGATGAGAAAATAAGTTAGCTGAACATATATATGCAAGACATTCCACAAAATAAAAGATCTATAACAATAATATAAATAAATATTCATACTAACTAACAGATTTAGTTTACCAAGTATAGTTCCATCTGGACCCCATATGCACCGATTGACAGATATTGTTGCATCTTTTACCAAATTTGTCTGGAATATTTTATTTAAGATTGTTAGAGTACTTAAAGTAAAAAAAGAGGCGATAGCTCAATTATAAAAGGAGAAGTGCTGAGGACAAAATATTTCTCACCTGCAACGGCATTGAACAGGCTGACAAATCCCACACCTTGAATGTTTTATGCACTAACCTTTCACGAGATCCGACTTCCCAGATGCTAATATCACCAACATTAGTTCCAACTACAGAAAAGGATGCTATATAAGTCATCAAGTACTGAGAACAATTGTACATATTGTTATTTTTACAATTTGTTTACGCATCAGAGATCAATTTCAAACCAACCTAAAAGAACAGTTTGCTGCTGTGGATGAAAATCCATGCTCATGACATTGGAACCTTGATTAAGGATCCGCACAACTGTTTTTGGAAGATCATCTGGTGAGTACATATTTAGAGGATGTGCTGAGCTAGAGAAGGCTACCTGTACAACATGATTGAGCACGTCAAACTAAAGGTCAGAAATTAAGGTCAAGATAAGGAATCGAACATTTCCATGGAATTTAATTCAGTATAGAATCTCAAGGCCGATTCAGTTTATACATACCTCATCGGACTGACCAGTGCGCAGACGCTTCATCAAGTGTTCTGAATCACCCATCTGATACTCCAATCCAGGAACACCAGGGGGCATCCTAGGATGCTTCAGAAAAGCAGCTGCTGATACTAATAATGATTATTGTGATTGACAAACGACATGTACAAATAGCTTGAAAAGAATCTACCTGGCACTAAAAAAGAGGATGACTAACCTGCACCAGGAGATTGGACAAGACCAGGAGGACCAGATGGAACAGCAGCATGCGGCATGGAAGGATTGGGACTTGACATCCAACCTGCTATGGCACTCGGAGAAGGAGAAACAACTGGCTGGAATGGCTGTCCACGAGAAAGTATTTCCTAAAAAATTGTTGAACAAGTATACCAAAACAACTGCAAACAATTCCATCTTACTTACATTATGACCTCCAAGCGGAGGGAAAACCCCAGCTTTTGGAACAGGTCCAGCGAGTAGATTATTAGTAGGCGGGGGGGCACGAGCTCCGTTGCTAGAAGCACAAGTATGATCAATAAATAGTGTCTTAATATCAGGATTTGGGCGTGGATTCTTGCAAAGCTGATGCTGCCAATTTAGACTGAAAATCACAAATTAATACAATTAGCCAGAAATTTTAGAGAAACACAAGGCCTACTAACCCAAAGCAAATATAAGGCGAACAATAATGTAGCTAAGTAGAAACCTTTGATTAATCAATGTCCGCAAACGCGAAGCTTTAAATGTTGGGAAGGCAAGTTTGTCACGAAACAAAGGATTGGCCTCAATAAGCTTTTTCAGTTCAACCAGCATAATGCTGCGAGCTGACTTTGTGTCCCCATACTTGGATAGCTGCTCGTTTTGCCTATTTATCCAGCAAGCATAAAAAAATGGAGTTGAGAGAAGGATCAGGTTCGCTTATAAATTTATTGTCCAGGTGAATGGACCATAAGGTGAAAAAGGGCTTTCTCATAAACAGACTACTAATAAGCGATACTTGATACCTGAAATTTTCGAGAGTAAGCAGCTGGGTGATTTCCTTGAAAAGTTCTTCATTGAAAGAGGAGAACACCTTTAGATCTTTCACAAGAATATCAGCCGCTTTAGGACGGTCATTTCTGAGAATAAAAACATTATATAAGATTCAAATGAACTTGGCCTCTGTCGAGTGTCAACAAATTGATGGAAGAATCAGTAATAAGATTTTACTTATCAAGAGCTTCCAAATATTTCTGTTTCCTGAGTTCGAAAAATATCTTCATTGAGTAGCGGTTATCCTCAACTTTTGTGAAACCACATAAATAGCGTTCAACTTCGTCCCACTCGCCTGCCTGAACTTGATCCTCGAAGTATTTCATATTGAAATAGAATCCAGACTCATGTTCCAGCCTGATCAAAATAACATGCAAGAATTTATCCAATATAAGAAACAGATTCTTTAAACAACATTATATTCTCAAATACAACTTAGGTTGGAAACAAGTCCTGGTTTACAGACAACGGACGAGTTCTCATTACTCAAGTGACAAGAATTAAGAAGCAACTCAAAAAATCTATTCTGGACCTATTTATAAAAGATCCTGTATTTGCATAATCTAGAAATTAAAAGCAGATAGACCAACTTAAATAACATGCTAAATGACTTACTTATGGACGGTATCCTTGAATTTCTCCTCGTCCAAGAACTGCAGTATCAGGAAAACTAGTTCCCGACTCAAAGACGACATAGTACCTGCTCCCGGGATCCCGAAATACTCCAGCGCAGAAGTCCGTTATTAACCGACAAACAAGATGTGTAGAAAGGGAACAGGCGGATACGCAAACGAACTATAATTATAGCAACTTGGCCAGAATATGCCTCTTAAATTTAAATTCTGCAAGATTCAAGCATGCTCCTTATAAATCATTCAACACAAGAACACTTCTACCAGCAGTGTACTAATCACCCCAGGAAAAGGAAGTTGATCCCACTTCCTAAACAAATATTATTAAGCACCAATATCCAAAATAAACCAGAACTGCTTATACTATAAGTGCCAAATATAATGCTACAACAATTAAGACCTAAAATTCGAAAATCCCATCTCCATCTATTTTAATTGAACAACTCCAAAGCATCATTATAACAAACAATTAACCTCATTACAAGCAAACAAACTACTTAAATAAACCCCAATCAAAACCTACCTAACCGAGAGGGAAAATACAAATTTCCTACAAAATGAGCCTTCAATCAGCCCAAGATTTATCTTCACAAAAGTAAAACAACAAACAAACAAAACCCATCAACACAAACCCAAATGGGTCATCAAGAATACCATCTTTATCTCATTTCCACATACCAACATAAAAATAAAAATCAAAGGGCTGCTCTAAATTACCGAGAAATCAAGAAACCAAGAAAAACCCACATCAGATCCACACCCAAGAATTGAAATTGCATGTAAACGAAGATAAGGGTCTGAAAAAGAAGCTTACCTAGGAGCATCAAAAGTAACAAAGCTAGGGTTTTTACTTTGTAAAGGCTCCTCTTTTAATTTTCTCTGGTAAGAAGACTGGGAACAAAACACAAAAACCTCTTTGTACTTTCTCTTTATGTCTCTATATATATGCGTACAAATGGGTGTGTATTGTATAGATGGGATTGTACACGTTATTTTCTTTACTTTCTCTCTCTAAAATATCCTTTTATACTACTTGGCTGTGTCCTGGGGTTTCTCACTCCTCTCACTCTCTGAGTCGCATCACTGTTGCTGTCTTTTTTGCCTTGGGCTTTTTTATTACCACCGGCCTGTTTCCCAACAACAAATGACAAAATTCAACAAATTACGACACTATTATATCTCATTTGACTTTTGTAAAATTTATTTAAATTTTTATTACAAAAAAGAATTTAAAATTAATTTTAACAATGCAACTTCACCGGATATCAAAAGCGAAGATATGTTTAAGTTGGGAGAAATGAAAAATTATATTGGGCAAATTAATCTTAAAAAATTATGTGGTTGAGAAGATAGAAGTTGTGAAATAATAATTAATTCATCTGTTTGGATATGTTCATGTAAATTTTCTTCACATATTTTCAAAAAATTTGACCACATATATCAATTTTTTATATTGTTTTATAAATAAAAAATGATATGGATATTTTTATCATAAAAATAATTTTAAAATTTGTAATTAAAATTATTATGTATATGTGAAAAAATCAAAAAACCTAACAAAAAAGAAAAAATATAGAAAAAATAAAATTTAAATTTTAGAAGATGATTCCCTTGAATTTTACAGTAAAATCCATTTAGATTTCATTCTTAGCAAAGTAGGAAGGCATGTGTATTTACTAGTTAATGCTTTGATAAGCCTTTGACAAAATTTCGGCATTGTCTATGAGAAGCCAGCTACAGTGTAGCTGTTTATTTTCGTATAATGTCTCCGATCAGTAATAAACCCATCAGGAGATGGTTTTATGGGTTAGTTTGCTGTCAAATTTCAGATTTTCATATCGCTTGTAAAATCGAAGAAAACTTATCCCCTGATACGTTTGTATGTTTTTATTTTTTTTTATTTTGTTGACGAACCTTTTTCTTGTATACGAGTCCGTATATATCCATTTCAAAACGTTCCTTTTTTTTTTTCTCGGATCTTATACTTACGTTCTATTTATTTGTATGAGATATATTGAATTTAATATTTTGGTTGGTTGTTGAGTATTTCCGATGATTTATATTTTATGGATCACGATTAAAAAGAGAACCAATGCATAGGATCATAAAAATCAGTAAGGTTCTGCTGGAACCCTATTATTTACATAGATTTTCGAGATCCAAATCGAAATACATATTTTGCCGTTGTATATGTTCAAAAATAATTTCGAATTATAATATATAAATAATGTATTTTTTTATGTGCGGTTTTGCTACAGAACCCTGATGATTACAACACCCACAGACCATGATTGAATTTCTTGACAAAATTTAAAATGAATCAAACAATTATTTTATAGTGTTTCGAATCTCACTTGAAATCTCAAACCAGCCCGATGATAAGTTGAATTAAATTGAAATTAAAAGCTCTAATCCAAAATTTTCAAATTACATTTCACATGAGATTATTATTGAAATAATTATTTTATGTGATAAAAAATATAACACAAATTTGTATAAAATTAATATTCTGAAATATTTGACATTCTTCATATCAACTACACAAGTATTTATTTATTAAATATATATATATATATATATATATATATATATATATGTATGTATGTATGTATTTATATATTTTGATGAAAAATTGTTTTACTAAAAATGTTTAAAAATTTAAATTCTAATTCAATAAAACCAAATCCGCATAATTGCATAATTTGATCCCATTCGTCTCTATCCGCTTGTCACATCACAATGTGACAAAAAAGTGATAGCACCCCGCCAGACGCTGACATGACACATGTACCTAACTCCATAACACTTAAATTAGAAATAAAAATAACCAAATTCGCTATTTTCTTTAAAAAATGTGATTACATTTTTTTACTATAAATATACCTTTATCCCTCTTTCACACACCACTCATTATTATTTGCAGTGTATACACTGTATTAGATCTGCAAATAAAATTTCTAAAATATAAATATCTAAAAATTTTAGAAAAGGAGAAAAATATATTTCCCAAAATAAAATTACAAATATGTGCCATCAAGATTTGGGCAAAAACAAGAAGCCGTCAGGATGCACAGCTGGTGCCCCAAACTCCGATCAATCTCCGCCGCCAGCCGCCCAACAACCACCGTCAATCCTCTAACAGATTCACATCGCCACCTCCATTATTCGGCTACTCATGTTCTTCAAAAGCCCATCACTTATTTTCCTACTTACAAGCCCATTCTCACTTACCCTCCAACAACTTACCTCTCACTCTACAACCATGCTTTTCCACTCAATATATCTGTAAGTACATCTTTTCCTCACAACCCCTTTTCATATCTTGCCTTGTTTTTTGAAATTTCTTGAGAAATTGATTAGTATAATGTTTGGTGTAGAAGACAAATTGAAATAATAAGCGATGCCAGGAAAAGTAGACACATGACTGTTGCGCCAAACACAGCTTTTCTGGGGAATAAATTTGTATTGCTTGTCGATGCGAATTTTTATCTAATGTAGTATTGTGTTTGTTGTTGTGAGTATTTGTTTGTGGAACAAATATTAATGCAAGTGCGACATTGGACTTTGATACAAAGAAAAAGAGCTTTGAAGCTCAGGAGGGCCGCTACGCCTATGTGGCTATTATGTCTCCAAGGTCAAGAAAATAAAAATGAAATCTTATTGTATGTCCTCCTCCTCCTATTATTTTATTGTTTGTAATTATTCATACAGGGATGAAACATTTATATGTAATAAATTGTATGCATCAGGTCATATAAGGGAGGTTTAGGGTTATAAACGACGGGCTGATTAAGTGTTGGAAGGAGGATAAAAGGCACAATGCACATTTAAAAGGTATACTCATTGTACTGATTCATTTTTTCTGCAGATTTTAAAAGTCGAGTTCCTCAGTTCTTATTAATAGCGTATTAACTTTTCTATTGAATTTGTCGGTGTGGACGAGTGTATGCTCTGTTGTTTTCAAATGGGGGCTTAATAAAAATTTACACTCTTTCTACTCATGATAGCAAAGCTGGATCAGTACGCCTATAATTTGTAATTGCATTGTAATTTTGAAAATTCAAAAAGCTTCGGTCGACCATTGTTTGGCTTTCATGTTTTTCCAAGTTTTAATGTAATGATGGTAAACAGTATGTTTAAGCGAGAACCTAAGCAGTATATGTTGCTTACTGCAGTTTAAGAAATCAAAACGTAGACTCAAACAACCAGGTATTGTCCCAGCAGCCTATGCAAAAGTGATGAAGAAGCTTGATTTTTGCTAAAACAAATCGAGTAGTCTGTAACTGTGAGTACTCCCAGTTATGGATCAGAAAGAAGTATTTTAGGTGGCTCTACTTGCTGTAGCTGTAGATGACAGAACTGGCGGAACACCAGAGAATGTATTATTTTTTTTGGGTTGTTGCAGGATAATTTTCCCTTCATTCGATCTCTTGAGATATGGTCCTATGGAATACATGCTCTGTTAGTTTCAAAAATAAAACATGCTCAACATGTATAAAAGTGATGGCGTATGATAGTAATTCTATACATATATCGTAAGGTTCGATCTACATCTGTCTTTTTTCACAGTTTAATAATATATGCAATTGCAGCATTTGTGAATCTCACAAATTTAGATTTTTACTCTGATGTCTACGTATTGGCATTAAATGTAAGATCAGTAGAACGATTGAAGTTTGGACTTTGTCATTTGCACATTGTTTACACACACGGTCATAATCTTATCTGCAATCTGCAGGGTAATCAATGACACAATCAATTCACTGTGTGTGAGTATAATCGAGTTCATAAGCAGACAATTATCATTGTCTTCACGTCGTAGAAGAATTAGGTTGGTTCTCAGGAACGCTGTTACAACATGGCTGATTCTTTGAACTGGCCGGGTATCCCAGTTAAAAGACAATTAGGGAGAGACAAACTATCTACCTGATACAAGACCACTTCATTTAATCATCTTTCTTGTTCTTTTCGGCTAAAACTAATTAAAACTTATATATTTCCTGTCATTTTCTACTGCCAAATCCAGCGACGACCTGACGCTGTAAAAATGTTGAATCCACACGGTTGAAAGGGAAGTGGTAACTTCAATTCATTGAAACGGACGTAACTTTTTAATGAACGAAATAGCTTCACTCTCGTGAAGCCAGTCGCGTAATTTTTGCATCCGAATTGCAAATAATCCCAATAAGAAAATCTCTACTGTGCTAAAAAATAAATTATATGAATCCTACATGCTACCGACATTGCCAGAGTAGATTCGGCAATGAATAAATAGATTAATATGTAGTAGAGTCGAGTGTTGAGTCGAAGTCATATGTGTTCAAATTTTGAACTTTCTGGCATCGATCATTTCTAGAGTCCTGGGAAGCAATTGCGATGTTATGCTCCACACTATAATATTCAACAAAGATTACTAGCGATGATGATGTCTTAACAATACTAGCTGATTCACTGTCATCCTGATTTTATGTTCGATTCTCGCTCACTCCCGAGATTTATGTTCGATTCTCGTTCACTCCCGAGATTTATTAGAACACATGTCAGCATGATTGTTCGAAAAACAATACTGTACTATTTATTCCGAGCCAAGTGATGATTGAAAGTAGACACATCAAGTTAGGAATATGCCTCTTTTTTCTTAGTCATAAGTTGTGGGACTTTACAATGTTTTTTCATAGTAAAGTTCATCTTTTTTTGGCAAACAAGGCTAGTTATATTATAATCTAGATTCATTTTCTATCATTTTGATTTCTTGTGCATGACTGTCATTTGCAGTATAAACTCCAAGTAATCACAGACATATTAATCGATGCCTCGGCTTTAACAACCAGCTGTGCATTGTTCATATATATCCACCATTTCTGCACCTTCATATTGATCTGAAATTTGCTATAGCCACCAAGATTTCTCTCTAGATGGAAGAAACAAGTGATGTTGAAGGCGGAGAACAAGCGCGACATTCTAAAGTGATGGAAGAGGAGGTGAAAGACGCGGACACACCAGATATGCAGAGTGTGAGTATGAAACTAGAGAGAGTTAAGGAGGTTTATGCAGAGTATGAAGGACATCAAGAGAGGCCTAGCAAGGGTGAAGTTATGCTTTGGTGTTTATATGGACTGTGTTCGTATTTTATTCACACGGTTATTATTCCTATCTTGTTTCCGCTTATCATAAGCCAGATTTTTACGGCACCAGAGCCTTCACAGGGGTGGGAGAAGAGCTTTAAGGGATTGAGTTGTACTAAAAAGGAAATGCAAGTGTAAGTATATCATGTTACACTGATTCTTGATGGGAATCAAATGTGGTTTCGGTGAAATATAAAACTGCACTGACAAGTTAAAACTCTACTTCCTTGTTTTATTATCTGCAGGTACCAAGGTCTAACATCAAAGTTAATAATTATTAGCAACTCGAAATTCTCAGCATTGGAGTGGACATCAATTTCTTGGTTTGTAGGGATAATCCTATCAGCACCAGTTCTTGGCTTCATCTCAATTAACCTTGACTATGGCATGCACCCTCAACTCCTAGCAGGAGCGGTCACAGCACTTGGAGCTATCTTCTGCCTCCCTGCTGGATTTTTCAGAACATTTTGGATCTTCCCACCATATATTGCTGCCATTGTAGTAGCTGCTACTGTTGGAACTGCCTCCCACGCACGTTCCCTTGGTCTCATGGTTCGGGGATTTGTTGGCCTCACCATTCCTAAAAGCCAATTCGCATCAAGGGTAGGGATTACTAGTTGGCTGTCGCTTTATGCCACTGCTGCTGGTTCTCTGGGGGCTGCCATTTTCTCTACCTTAACATACCACATGCTCCGCGGTCCAGACAAATTTACAAGCTTATGGGTTGTTGCCATTTTTAGCGGTTTAAAGTGGCTTGCAGGAACATTACATATCTTCACTGCAAATAGGCCTAGTGGGAATTCAACAACTTCTCCTAGCTCTGTCGACAAAACACATGTTGTTTCCATTTTCAGCTATCCTCATGCAGCAGGCAGTCTTGCTAGTGTTTTTCTTTCTTCCATGGCTGCAATGTCCATATTCACGGGAGGGGTACTATTTCTAGTAGGGCAAATTTGCTTGGAGCCAAAGACCATTTTGTTTATATGGTTAACATACTATGCCTTTCCCTTATTGTCTCTCCCACTACTACATCCATTCCAGCAACTTATTAGGGCAGATGCAGTCAAAATGCAGTTGCTGGGGTATCTTTTTACAATAATGACCACCGGGTTTGGGCTATACTATCGCCACAAGAACTGGCAGAATAATCACGTGTTGGTCTTCACCGCAGTTCAGGGCACTGCCACAGGTGTCTTACATGCTTTTGGCAGAAACTTATTGTTGGATTGTTCTCCACCTGGAAAAGAAGGTGCATTTTCCGTCTGGTTTTCATGGGTGAGAGCTCTGGGAACATGTGTAGGCTTCACGCTAGCAACAGCAGGTGTTGGATCAATTGGAAGGTCATTTGGGGTTGCATTTTGTGCTTCCATATTTGGATTCCTTGTGTTGGTATTTTCAAATATAAGCAACTTTGAAGGAGCTGTTGCTGCTGGGAATGTGAGTGAGCACAACGAACATGCTGAAAGGGATTATGAAAATCCTGACGAAACAGCCTCAGCATAAGCCCCAAATCATACTTTGTATCCAAATATAAACAACAATTATGTAAACCTCAATACAATATAGACAGTAACCTTGGTTGTATTGATCTGTACTGTATTCTTTTTGTAATAAACAGACTAATTCCTGTGTCTTGTAACATTTATAAATTACCTAAATTGATCCGTCTATAGGATTGCCCTTCCTCGTGTAAAATTCAGTATTATAGATACTGAACTGATGATATATGCTTCCGCGACACATCGTTCCTGATAGATACACTGAAACAATTCTCTTCTCTTCAATCTTTTCATGCAATGAACTCAGTAGTACTTCAGTTGATTGCAGATAGCTAGTAGTTATTTTAAGTATTATAATGATACTTCGTTTGAGTATTATAAAACACAGAAAAATGTACAGCATATGTTTATTAATTTTAATACACAAAAAATTCATTATTCTTTTGACAGAAATACCTGTAATCCCAGTGATCACCATGATCTAATAACAAAAAGAATACTAAATGAAGCAATATTTCAGGAATTTCTATGAATAGAACTACAGAACTACCGAGCTTCCATTACTGTAATGGACATATCATTTACTGAGATATCTTTTGATCTGCTTTCTGATGAAGTCAAGTCTAAAGCATTTCTTCCAGTGAAAAATGCAGGTTGTTTTGGGATAGGTAGAGGTATATTTTCATTGCCAAGCATCGAGACAACAGACGACATGTCTGGTCTGTCCTCTGCACTTTCTTGTACACATAATAGTCCAATATGAATCGTCCTCGACAATTGTTTTTCAACATCTACACCCTTGGCTTTCAGAGTTGGATCTTTTAAGTCCGAAACATGTCCTCCTTTCCAGAGCTCCCATGCCTGAGGGGACACAAATATCAGTTTAACTCAATGCTCTACCTTTGATGTATATTGACACAGTTCAGCAAGGGCAACAATTTAATTTATTTTTTTTTGGTGATAATAACTTACATAGCCTATGAGATTCAGAGGACGGTCAATGTTATAGAAGCTATTATTTCTCCGTCCACTAACAATTTCCAGGACCAATACCCCGAAACTGAATACATCAGACTTGACTGAGAATGTTCCTTCCATGGCATACTCGGGAGACATGTAACCACTGCATGAATTGAATGACAAACTTATTGTATGAAGGAATAAAAATTCAGTGATGTGGTTGAGAGATAGTGTGACTTACTATGTTCCAACAACTCTTATAGTATTTGCTTGGGTTTCATCTTGTTTGAAAATTCTCGCCATACCAAAATCAGCTATCTTGGGATTCATATTCTCGTTCAATAACACATTACTAGCCTTTAAATCTCTGTGTATCACACGCATTCTTGAGTATTTATGAAGGTAAAGCAATCCTTGACCAACTCCTTCGATGATGTTCAGTCGTTTTTGCCAGTCTAG
Source organism: Daucus carota subsp. sativus (assembly GCF_001625215.2). Taxonomy (NCBI): domain Eukaryota; kingdom Viridiplantae; phylum Streptophyta; class Magnoliopsida; order Apiales; family Apiaceae; genus Daucus; species Daucus carota. The sequence goes on from NC_030382.2 coordinate 55,599,416, forward strand.
TACATCCCTTTTAATTTCATCTGTGCCATGGAAAGAACGATTTAAGCTAGCTTTAAGTATTAAAGATTAAGAATTAATTTAAGCTAGTTCTTTAATTAAGACAAGCATGAGATATGTTGCATACCAAAAAGGAAGTAGTCCAAACTCTTGTTGGGCATGTATTCATAAATTAACATCTTCTCATCTCCATAAATGCAGCACCCCAGGACGCGAACAAGATTCGTGTGTTGGAGCTTGGCTATGAGAACAAGTTCGTTCTTGAACTCGACAAGCCCTTGCCCTGATGTTTTTGCCAGCCTTTTGATTGCAATTTCTTTACCATCAAGTAGTTTGCCCTATATGTTGATAACGCGTCATTGCTCCATATCAAAGATGCAAGATGATCCAAGAAAACTAAATGGAAGTTAAAGCTTAATTAGTTACCTTGTAAACAGGTCCAAAACCACCCTGTCCAAGTTTATTATCATCTGAGAAGTCATTTGTGGATGCTGCAATTGACCCAAAGCTGTAAAAATTCAGATCATGGCCTTCCCTCCTCTCACCTCCGGTCTCATCTGGATTGTTGAAGCTGTCAGAAGCTATTAACTCCTGTAAATACTTTTCGCGCTTTCTCTCCTCCTCTTCTACAGCAGCATATACAATTGATACTTTAAGCATATTTAACGTATACAAAATTTTACAGAAAAAACATGAAATATAAGGGATTTACCTTTTAGTCTTGTCTTTCTCATCCGGAAAACACAGAAAGAGGCCAATATTAGCAAAACCAAAGATACAACAACAGCAATGACTATCCATACCCACTTGCTTCCTGCAAAAATATCCAATAAACTTTGGAAATTGACCTAAAAATCAGTATGAGATTAGAAAGTATACAAGTTAAGATTGCAGACCTTTGGCTTTTTTGTCTGTTTTACTTGAAACCAGAACATATTTTGAAACCGAATTAGGTTGATCAGTAATTGTATAACTGGTTCCAAAATACATTGTACATCCCGTGCCATTGCTGGAATTGACAAAGCCAAGACAATTGCAATCGTCCCAGCACCTTCGCATGCAATCACTGAGACTTATGGTTGTATTGTCATCAAAAGTACTGTCACCGTTGATAAATTCTGCATTTTTTTCCTCAAACCTCAAGTCTTGGCTCCGGCATACAGGCAAACCAGAACTGGCGACACAGCCATTACCATTGTCGTACCCCAGACAGAAGGCAGTAGTAGCCAAGTTAAAACTATCATCTTGACGAATATTTCCTTGGAAATCCAAGATCCACATAGGAAATCTTCCATCACGAGGAAAAATATAGGTGAAGTATCTTGCTTCAGCGTCGTCTCTGGTGCTGAGGTTGTACTTATAGGCGTCAAAAGGAGAATTCAGCGTCATAAATTCAAATGTTTGCAAGGCCGGATCATCCTGACTCTGCATCAATCGCCCACTAGTCCAGTAAACCTCTCCTCGACGCCTAATAACTAGTTGATTCGACTCGTTAAAAGGCTCCCAGCTCAAGGAGAAAGCCCCTGAGGCCGGGACTTGGGCACTAAACCCCGAGTTTAAGGTCCAATTTTTCCCAGCTGTCAGATTCGAACCCAATTTCATCCCTGGTAACAGCGTGTCTGTAGGATCATCAAAGCTTTGCCACAAAACCCGACGATCAGATTCATCAGCCAACACGAAGTTGCCATCATCTTGTAGCGTTGCAGAAATGTTGCCTCCATAACCTTGATCAGACACGTTTACAACAATTCTCCCAGCACTAGTGATTACCAATTGACCTGTTTTATCTATTGCTAGAGCAGCAGAAGTCGTGTTGAGAATAGGTTGGTTCCGATTGGCTAACCATACTTTCCTGGCCTGATCGTCATTCGTGTACCAAATACCAAAGTAACTAAAATTAGTCTCCGCGGTGAAGAACCCTAGAGTAAATTTACCCTCCTCTGAAACAAGCTGACTGGTGGAATTGAGTTGTTCACCAGCTCTGATCGTCGCTGCTGCTTCTGCAAGATAATGTGTGTTAAATCCATAGCTAAACAAGAATACGAAGATAATGCAAAAAATCTTATGCCTGGTCATAAATAAAATTTGTGGAACGTTTAAGTGATTATTATGATATAATTATAGATGATGGGGCATGAAACACAAGCTGAATAGCTGATCAAAGCACATAATGGACTTTTTATTGTCTAATGAAAAATCATATGCATGTGAGCCGGCTATCTTGAATAGTCTTTGTGGACTTAGAATAAAGATCTTGTAGAAGGCAAAGTCAAATTACCTTATCATAACCAATAACCATACGCCAGGAAAACATTTTGCTCAAGTTACTTATTGGAACAAATCTTTTGCAGGTTGACTATGTTGTTAGGCACAAATATATGTTGACCCAAGGTACTTTTCAACAAGACATTCCTGACAAGAATCGGTCAGAAGAATCGTAAAAGGGTTCAATGGTCTAGGCCCATAACAGGCCTCGCAAGGCAGTGGTTTTTAAATTATTACTTTTTTTTAATAATTTTGAAATTCTGATGCATCAGTTTATATTTTAAAGTATTATTAAAATTTGATAGATATTTAATAATAAATTTGAAAGGTCTTAAATGTTTTTGTAAAAAATCTGGTTACTTTAGGAAAATCTTAGAGGTTGCGATTAATTTTTTAAAATATCATAAAGTGATGAATTTTAGCTATATTTATTAATATTAATATTATTAAAATCTGGTTAAAATTTATAAATTTCGTAATCGACATTGTCTCAATCCACTCAAAATTGAAATCAATTGTATAGTTTAAAACGAGGGAAATGCATTTAAAATTAGGTAACTAAAATATATGTTGAGAAAATATGATTTGAATAATATATATTTCATTTTTTGACACTTACTTAAAATATTAATTATACATATATTAAAATTAATTAAAATTGACTTATAATATATTAGATAACATAAATAATATAAATAAATAAAATAATGAAGTTCTATAAAATTGATATGTGTATATTGAATTTATGTTTTCAATATTTATTTTAAAACTTTTTCAATTTTTTCAGATTTTAAATATTTAGGATATTTGAAATATACCCGACAAATCATGTTTAGTTAAGCGTGATCAGCTTCTGAGTTCTGATGCAGTGTGTTTGCAAAACCTGAAAAAATATCACGCAGCCTAGCAACCCTCAGGTTTGGTTTTACATCCACATTACGTGGGACTTGGGTTGAACCCATACAACACATATGGTGAGTCAGTCTACGGAAGTAAATTCACCAGAATTAACATTCATACCCGCAATCATAACATTCACATTCGTTAAACATTAGATCTAAATCTGTCTCAAGCTCTGCCTGTGAGTTCTGAATTGAATGACCTCGTCAGTAAAAATAATGGAAGGTTGTACAGGAAATAGTCAGAATAACGAACACTAAAAAATACAGAACGGTTCATACAAATCAGAACCACACGAGGCAGCTTATTATCTGTCCAGAACAACTTCTGCAGAATTTAATAGAAACAGTGCTTCCTATCTGGCTTCCATTGTAGTAATTGATAAACCATTTGCCGAAAGATTTTGTGACGAGTTGTTCTGCTTTGCTTCATGACTAGATGACATGCTTCCATAATAATTTGCTGGTCTCTTAGGCAAAGGTAGATCTGCGGAGATATCATTAGCTAACATAGAAATAACATCATCCATTGTAGGCCGATCAAGAGGACAATTCTCAACGCATAATAGGCCAACTTGAACACACCTCAGAAATTGGTGTTGGATACATGAATCAGTTAATGAAGGATCAATAAGCTCAAGAGCAGCATTCCTGTTCCATAACTCCCACACCTACGCAATATTATGATTTAAACATAATGTTTACCAACACAACAAGAATTTATTTTTTTTGATGAGTTTAATATTACTTACTAATGCCACTAGGTTGTATGGTACTTCAACATTATAACAGCTTTTATTCTTTCGACCACTCAGGATTTCAAGAATCAGAACTCCAAAACTGTACACGTCTGATTTGACAGAGAATATTCCCTCCATTGCATACTCAGGGGCCATGTAACCACTGTGCAGTAAATTCTAATGAGAAATTTGCCAATTTTATAAATTTGTAATAAATACAGTAGTAACTTAGATCTCTACTTACTGCGTGCCAACAACTCTGCTTGTATTTTCTTCTGATAAATTATGCATGAAAATTTTAGCCAAGCCGAAATCAGAAATCTTGGGATTCATGTTCTGATCGAGCAAAATGTTAGCAGCTTTCAGGTCCCTGTGAATTATTCTCACTCTTGAGTATTTGTGAAGGTACAGAAGTCCTTGAGCAATTCCCTGTATGATGCTCAAACGTCTCTCCCATGTTAACTCAGCCCTCTTGCTTTCATCTGCATCGAGTAAATGAAAAAATATATTTAAATTTTTTTGAAATGTTCCCAATATTACAAGCGAAAGGGTTCCTTACCAAATAAAAAAAGATCCAAACTTTTGTTAGGCATGTAATCATAAATTAACATCTTCTCTTCTCTATGGATGCAACAGCCAAGAATTCTGACTAAATTCGTGTGTTGGAGCTTGGCCACAAGGATGAGCTCATTTTTCAACTCACTGATTCCTTGTTTAGACTTTCTTGAAAGTTTCTTTACTGCTATTTCCTTCCCTTGAAATTTTCCCTGTGATTTTCTTAGAAGTATGTTATTCATGGCTGGCTTCTAACATATATTGCTTATTGGTCTAGAAAAGCATGCATATTACATTTTAGAATGTTATTTAACAAATTGAATGTACCTTATAAACAGGTCCAAATCCGCCTTCTCCTAGCTTATTGTCTGAAGAAAAATTTCTTGTAGCAGCGGCAATGCTTATGAAGCTAAAGAATTTGATATCATTAATGCCGTGTCTTTCAAGTTCAATATTTGCAACTGAGTATCCATCCAGTTCCAAGAGTTCTTGAATTTGATCATCATCCTTGTCTATTCACATATAAAACATGAAGAAAAAACAAAATTCTTTACCAAATTATATAGTAACAGCAAACTATATCAAATCCAGTGGTTGATGTACCTTCGTTTATATTTTTCCCTTGGTCACCATGTAAAATTCCCAAAAGCACTAAAACGACGTAGAATGCCAATATAAAGACGACTATCAGTATATCTCTTCTCCGTTCTGCATTGAAGTTTACATGCCAGAGTTATTAGTATTAGCAGTAAAGTTCAGATATGTAATCCTAGTATCCAAGTATACCAAATTTCATTTCACAAATGTTAATATAACCATCTAAAGAACGAAAAGGTGTAGTTTTGAACTTACTGTTGTGAGAAGGGTTGGCAGAGTCGGTTGTGAGAATGTATATTCTGTTAGAATTGTCTTCGTTGTGGAACTTTGTATTAGTAGTTCCTCTATAGAATATGCATTCAGTTTCCTCATTAGTCATAAAGCCGATACAATCACAATCTTCCCAACACTTTGATTTGCAATCACTGTAACCAGTTATATGATCATCAGTAGAATATTTGATGTCAGTACTATTACTAAAAAACCCTGTTTGGGCTTCAAACTTCAGCATGACATTTCTGCACTTAGGCTGCTCGAACAATTCACATCCAGCAGTATTATTGACAGGACTACTTTTTGATCCTTTTCTGTAGTATCCATAGCAATCATCAACTGCTGCAATCACTCTTTCTACATTACCATGCTCATATATATTTCCATCATGTGTCAATTTCCATCCCGGTGAATCAGGCATAGATAAATGTGCATCTTCATGGACGACTGTATAAGAAAAGTAGTCCTCAGTTTCAGCATCTGAATGATTCATGTACTTGTAGTTGACATCATGTACAATGTTTTCAAAGGCATTGTTCCTCAACTTTCCACTAGTCCAGTGAACTTCTCCTCTAAATCTGACAACCAAGCCGCTTCCCTTGGGATCCCAATCAAGAGTAAAAGCTCCAACTGACGGATCATTCTCATTCAACCAAGATGTCATCGACCAGACGCTGCCAGTCTTATGATTAACTCCAAGTTTCATTCCTGGTAAAAGTGTATCACTCGGATAATCAAAACTCTGCCATAATGTCACACCCCCTTCTATTAGTACAAGATTCCCCGTATCCAACAGCGTCACGGTTCTATTAAAACCCGTTGAACTGTTATATAAAACCACATTGACAGAAGAGTCAGTGCTGAGCATAAGATAGCCTGATCCTGATTCTACCGAGAGCACTGAGGTTAAATTTACTGGTGCGTTTCTATTACCAACCCATAGTGGCTTCGGATCGAACTGAATGTCGTTGTAAAAGATACCTAAGTAACGTCCCCAGTGACCATCAAAGAATCCCATGGAGAACTTTTTCTGAGATGACATGAGAGAGTTGGTTGCATTCATCAACTCACCTTGTTGCAGAGTGTCTCCAAGAACTTGTGCATTTACTACTTTTGCATGAAACACTGTTGTTAAACACAAGAAGAGAAGTATCACCATTGTTGAATCATATGCCTAGCTAGCTACACCTTCACTGATTGTGGATGTATTAATGACAGATTTATGATTACTATAAACATTTGTCTTTTTAATATAACAGAGTTTTAGTAATTTTAGTTAATTAGCATACTTTACAAATGACTGCAGTAATAGATAAGACCGACAGCCCCTGTGCCAATTTTGTCTAATACTTCCCTAATTAAATCAGATAAACATATATATAATTGAGGATCAAATCGGATATCCAAATTTTTTTGCAGGTTAATGAAGTGGGATGTTTTGGGTGAGATTGTGAATATATAGTTCTTTTAAATATTGTGAGATTATTTGTAAATGAGAAATTTGAGAGAGAAGATATACTTTTATAAAATATATTCCTAAAAATGTTGTTTTGAAGAAAAAACGTTGAGCAAAATATCAAATCAAGATTTTAATTTTATATTCAAATCAAATTATAAGATTTGATGACAAGGAATCACATCTTTTGTCAAATTTCAAAACTTATCCCCTGGAAGGCTGGATCCAAGTCAGATATCCTATATCATCGGTACCATCAACTTAATTCCTTCGAACACTAACAGTATTTCTGTCGTTGGCAAAAAGAAAACTATGAACACATGGTTAATGAATTTATTTAATTAAAATATTAATTTATTATTATATGGAATATGAATATAAATAAATATTCAGAATAACACAATTTTCACTTCATTGTGAAAAGGGGCGGAAGAAACAGAAGCAATGATTCAAATTTTAAGCGGTAGTTGCCTTGTTGATACACGGTGAAAACTTTTCGTCCAACTAAAGATGAAATATATGACTGATGAAATATTTGCATAAACTTTCATCTGAATGGCGTATGTGGTTACATCATTGATGAAATATTTGCATAAACTTTCATTCGCACGTGTGTGGTGGTTACATGTGTCCAGAGTTTATGGGTGGAAGGAGAAATAATAGTTTCTATCATATTGACTCGCGACTCAATCTTATCGGGTAATATTTCACCTACAATTACAATGATTTTCTCTTTTGATTTACTTTTTAAGAACTTTCGAGTATGTGTCCATGCTAACAACCATTTTTTAGTGACTCATATCCATTAACAATGATGACCATGAAAATCTCTCATCTAATGAATTGAAGTTAACCGATCTATCACTAGAAAATCATGAACGGCATGTCGCTGAATGCTGATCAATTGTTAAGAACGATTCATATCAGACTTTTTTGCAATATAGGTCGCTTGACTTTTTTGCACGTATTTTTAAGTCATTTCACCGCATGCTTAAAATCATTATTTTTGAAATTTTCTTTTTCTGAATAATAATATCAATCATATATTTTTATTCAAAAAAAGTAGTCCCTGACAACTTTTGACAGAGAGGCTTTATCTATCACACAGTTCCATTACCATCAGATCTGTATTTCAAGAGTCTGGATTGAAACTTGTTTTTTTTAAGTATCCGCTATAATTTTCCGCGGATAGGAATTTTTCATATCCGCGGAAAATTATAGTGGATACTTAAAAAACGAAATTTTGATCTGGACCCTTGAAATAGAGATCCGACACTCCTGAAAATGTGTGTTAAATAACCTGTCCCTGACAACCAGTTGTCAGTCTAGTTGTCAAGGATCATGATCCATTATACAATAGATGAGGGTGGTTCTGCTGAATTGAAATATACGTTGGTCTTTTAAAATTCAACTGTGGGTACACATACATCTCCCAAAGCTAATGGTTTGTTGTAATTCACATAACTCTTTGTAGTCCTTGAATTGGTTTTAAAACCTACCCAGTTTCTGTTTTCAACAGGAAAGAAGTGGTTCCTAATTTTCTATTTTAAAGAAAACAATATAATTTGCTCAAGAAAAAAAGAGAAGACAATATAATTATCACATATTATATAGTTCCACATACGGCAAAACAGCCAATAACTTGAGTTTGAAATTGTCTGAAATCATGCATGACCCTCAAAATACACATATAACAAACAAACAAACAAATTTTAAGAAATGGTTTAAAAATTATAAGAAAAATATTAGGGTTTGAAAAATTACCACCAGTACCGTCGAAGAGAGCTCAGAAGCTTTTATTTTCATCAGCATCAGCTTCAGCTTCGAGACGCGCTATCTGCTACATCAATTTCTTGTTTTCTTCGCGAATAGGAGCAAGCGACTCGGTGTGTTTCTTGTCGAACCTCAAAACGTACCACACGATTGTTCCGCATGTAGCGTAGAGGAGCAGCGTATCCATCACGGGTCAAAATAATTTATTCTTGCGTATCCATCACGGGTCAAAATAATTTATTCTTGCGTATCCATCACGGGTCAAAATAATTTATTCTTGCGTATCCATCACGGGTCAAAATAATTTATTCTTGTAATAATTTTCTGAGTAAAGTGGAATAATAGATCTGAGGGAAAACATAACACTATTAGTATTTTAGATAATGTTATGCAACGGTAAAAAAATGTTGTAAACAGAAGAAAGGCCTTCGCTTGGAAACTATTTAGTTATTAAGGGATTTGAGATTGGAAGTTATTATAATTCAGAGAATTATCTAACTGTCATTGAAGAACCATGGATATCATCTAGTGACAAAGAAGATATCGATACTTGTGAAAAAGAGAGCGTCGAGGAAGCGATAAAAATCCAAATTTGAGACAGATTATCCCAAATTCTCCTCTAACAGTGATCCAAAAAGTGATTCAAATTTGGATCAGTGAATAGTATTGATCCAAAACTGTATCCAAATTTGGATCACCTACTTTATTATAAAATAATGATTTTGTTGTTTATATATCTTTCGTTTTTCGGACTTAAAATTAATTTGCAATTATTAATATTTTATTAATAATAGTTTATAATTAATAATTAATAAAATTAACGTTTTAGTAAAAACTTAGATAATAGGAAAGCAAATTTTATTGAAATTAAAAAAGAGTACGTTACTATGTCAAAAAAAAAAGAGTACGTTACATGCATAAAATAAAAAGTATATAAAATGCAATAAAATAAAATTACAATACCAATTGAAGAACGATACAAACTGCCGGATTCATAAGTTGAGACGATTCTAATCGATGAAAGTGTTCAATTTCAGGAATTTCTAATCTGACATAGAAAATAAAAAATAAAAAGGCTCATATTGCATAAAAAATAAAAAGGCTCATATTGCACTTAAAGATGCACTAATCGAGCATTTGTGAGAAGAATATACTAATTCAGAAAATTAATATGCATTAATGTATTTTGTTTATTATTTCGAAATATTAGTTGATTCTCTTTTTTATGAAATCAAAAATTACATTATTTTGTTTAATAATATTAACAATAAATATATAATTTAAATACTTTGATCGATGTTAAAAAATATTTAAGTTAAATAATTAATTATAATATAAGTGGTTAATAATGATTAAACATTAAATTTATGATTATATAAATATAATTTAATATAAAATATATGTAATATAATATACAAAAAGTAATTTGGATCATAATTTGGATTACGCTACTGGAGTTGGTTAGAAATCTGAATCAGAATTTGGATCAGTTGGTGATCTAAATTTGGATTTTGGATCACAACTGCTGGAGATGGCCTTAGAGATCATCCTTTGCATGATTTTATGGGTTAAGGAAAATTTTTGTTACCTAATATTTAATGATGTAAAAATGTAATAATTCATCTAGTGATGTAAAAATATAATAATTCATCTAGTAAAGAAGTGTAGATATAACACATGACACACTCTCACACTTTCAATCTATCCTATCAATAGCCGACGACCACATAGGTAAATAAGTGCATAGATACACAACTCACTCTGTTTCACTGTTAGGCTTTATAGCATGAAAATGTAAAATGAGAGGGAAAAAAAATCAATATATACGATATAACGTAATTCTCTCACACTCATTTTTCTTCATTACTATTTTTTGTGTTATTTATTTTTCATATTCTTATTTAGAATTAAAATTTGGGAATTTACCAAATATACTAACTTTTGGCTATTTATTTGCAAATATACTATATAACATCTCAAGCCCACGACTAGTTGCATACCGGACCCAACAACCCACCACAGGTCGGCCCAAAAGTGCTAGCAAATTGGTATACATTAGTTATTTGCTTGTGCTTATAAAGGCCCAAATACTCTCTTATCAAACCGATGTGGGATGTTACATACTACCTTCTCTAAAATCTTGCAAATATATTATCTTTTATAACATATAATCAATTAAATTGCAAAAATACTACTTTAACCACCCACCCCCATTTAGCCACTTTATTAACCCCAGCAGCGGGCGCGTGCAAACCCATCATCACACACCACTGCTTTCCTTCAGCCACACACCACTTCATCTCAAAAGTATGACATTTTTTGCAATTGACGATCAATCAACTTTCTTCGATTCACATTCGTACATCAGTAGCATCAGGTTTCGTATAGTTCCGAATCGATTGCTTCTTATTCTCGATCTCGAAAAGATTCCGGTTGGGACTGAGTTACCAACACTCGAGCAATGAAAGATTGTTGTTCACAGTACATATCGTTTTCGCATCTTCACAACACTATGGCATTCATCATCATCTTCATTGATCCATCTTCTTCATCGTAATGGTTTATTTAAGTTGATTTAATGGCCGCTTTTAGTTGATTTTATGGTTGCTTCGTGATATTAGTACTGGCCCCGCAGGGGTACTCATTTTCCTGCATTTGCAACTAGATGCAACTTATTATGCAACTTAATATAATTTTAACAATTTTTTTTCAAAAGTTACATGTGTAGTTGCAAATATGGTTGCTCGTAGTTGCAGATTTGGTTGCATATGCAAAATCGTATTTTTGCAAGAAAAAAATTGAATGATAGTATTTTTGCAATTTGTTTTACAAAATGATAGTATTTTTGCAAAAAATCTTTTTGACTTGAGTATTTATGAAAAAAGCCCTTAAAATTTCTCCCTGCCTAATTTCAGGAAGAGAGGGATTGGAATTGTGATTTCCAAGAAGGCTCACAAGGGCTATGATAGGAGAGAGGGGGAGGTGGAATGGAAAGGTCATTTATTTACTAACATACAGCTAACTTGTATTGATAAATAATTTTAGTTCAGAATTTTTTTAATTGAGTTTTAAATAATAATAATATAGATATAAAAACTTTAGACTTTATAATCAATAATTTTTTAAATAATTACTAGATAGTATTATGTTAAATTTCTAATACTATATATATAGAAACTTTAAATATTAAATATATTTTTTCTTAAATTATTTAATATATATAATAAACGGGGTGAAGGAAGTATAATACTCGATAAAGCGGTGATATGAGCAAAATAATTATTCGTGATAAATGAGACGTGGACGAGACAATTAAAATATACTCTCAGTGTCCCACTGCTTTTGTCTTGTTTGATTTTTTTTGGTCAAAATGATCAAATTTTGATTGATAATGAGTAATTATTCTCACATGATCTCTAAAAATAAAAAAAAATACATCTTAAATTAGAATAATTGTATATTTTATATAATTTTTTTCAGTTATTTAATATATGTAAACGTTTAGTCAATTTGATCACAAAAAGTCAAATAAGACAAAAGAATTGGGACGAAGGGAGTACGTAGTAATGTACTCGTAATTCCCGCCTCAAATCGAGATAAGTGAAAGGCCTGCATATTTATGTGTTGTTTTAAATAAATATTTTTGAATGATAAAAAAATAAAATATTTATTTTAAAATTTTAAAATAAACTGGTCATTGGTAAGTGTAGTTTTGATGACATTTCAAGCATAAATTGTCTTTTTTTATTGTATTCAAAACTGCCGTACAATTGCAGTTGTATACGCTTTACATGGGCGGATCTACAGCTGGACTAGGGTGGGCCGTGGGCTATAGCCCAGATAAGAATTTCGAAACAAACTTTTTTACTGTTGATACTGTTCAGCAGGTAAAGCTCAGCCTAGTCCATTATTTGTAAAAGGCTTATATCGTTCGAGTTTTTTTGGATGGCCTGCCGTGAGTCCATTTTGATGTTTTAATTGTTAAAATAGATAACTTTTTTGTTAGAAAAAACGAGCGTATGTATTGTGGAATCACACTTTAGTCCTTTGCGTCTTTTTTTTTAAACACCTCCTTTCGATTTGTGGAATCCCACAAATCTTTTTCCAAAATTCCACTCATCGTCTCTCTCCGTATCCAAACAACAGAAACGCTGTCTATCTATTTATACAGTAATCGCATTAAAGTTATCAAGTTATACTCCGGGATCCAACATACGGGCCCAAATTAACATTTTCTTATTCCAGGCTCAGTGTTAATTCTTTCAATCTCACTGCGAGGATTTTTTTTCCCGGATAGCCTTGGATAATATTTGTAAATGAATTATACATAATCGATTATGGATGACAATGAAATCTGTATAAGCGGCGGATATCGGAGCTAACTGCAATTTTATTTGTCGAATCTGATTTTTAAATTCGAATTTGGATGTACTTTTCAATTTTGATATTTGAATATTTTTGGGTTTTAATTTAATAAAAACAATCTCAAAATCAAAATCAAAATTTATCCCTAAAATTTTTACGACATAAATATGTATATGTGTGTCTGTGTATCTATTAAATATAAAATCTTATGTACAATAGGATTTCTGATCTATAGATTATAATATGTATTGTTTCAGACAAAAACAAATGATACTTTTAAGCATGTATTTATTATGAGGTAGGATAACATTCCATGAAAAGAATATTTAATTTAGAAATCTAATGATAAAGTCCAATGCAACTAAGAGCACCTTAAAATGGTGATTAACGACTTAACAAATTTTCCTTCAAAAAAAAAAAACGACTTAACAAATTGGGATATTAAAATATCTGTTTAGATATAAAAAATGACTTATGTGTAATTTATAATCTATTGATATCTTTATTATAAAAATATTTTTAAAAAAACAAATCATCAAGAAAATTACCTCAGGCTAATTTTTGATTTTAAACTTGTTTTTCAAATTTTTTAATTTCGAACCAAACTTCAACTTATCAAACTAAAAGTCTGTTTTTCAATTTAAGATTGAAAATAAGTTAGAGCTTTAAAACCCAAACATATAAATGACAAGTTCTAATTAGTAATACCAAACCGGACTCAGGAGTAGTCAATTGAGATTTTAGTTGATTATTTGTTTATATCTAAATTTTAATGGATTTCATGTGATACTGATTTGTGCGGATTCTTGAAAGAATGTTGCAGAGTTGATATATATTTGTAAGATTTAAATATAAATGTTTCATAATCTCATGAATTTTGATGAGATTTTTAAAAATAAAAAAATACACCGAACAATTTCACAAAATTCATCATATTACGAAATAAAAAATTCCATCAGTATTTAAATATCATTAGATTTTAATGAATTTTAAACAATCACAATCGGATACCATTGAATTTTAGTATAATTTAAAATCTCGATACCATCAGATTTTATAACATTATTTAAAATTCTAATCAAATATCTAAACTTTAATAGATTTTGACAATCCCAATTAGATAACTTCATATTTTATAAATGGGGAAAAAAACCCTTAAATCCAACACAATACAAACCTAATAACAGTAAACGGGCTACCGTCAAACTCCGTTTAGCATCGAACGCCGTTAACAGCAGATTTGGCGGTAAAATAAACACTCATACGCTAGATGGCACTCCTTTATTGGCTGGCCCATATACGTTAATGTATCAGATACGCATTGCTGTTGTTTATTTCCCGCGCAATCAGACGGCGAGAACCCTAGAGAGAGAGAGAAAAGCCCACAGCAGTCTCGAGATTATATGTGTAGAGCGAGGAAAAGAGAGGGGGCATATACAAGATAAGGCGTATTTAGAAGAGGTCTTGGCGTCAATTTGTGAATTAGTTATAAAATCGAAGCTTTATTCGTCAGATCTGTGAGTTCTTGATTGCTGTAAGTTGGGTTTTTTTGTGTTCTTTTTGTTGATTTGGTGATTTTGTGTTGTGATTAGGTGAAATCTTGGAGTTTGGGGATCTGGGGTTTTGTGTTTTTTTAATATATGCATGTATGCGTGTTTTGTTTGTTGATGAATTCTTGGTTAATGGAAGTTGGGTACTTTTTCAGTTTTTTTGTTGGTATGGAGATATTGTGATTATAATTTGTTGAATTCTTGAAGTTTGGGGATCTGGGTTTTGTGAATTTGTTTGTTAATTATGTGCGCGCGCACAGTGTGTGTGTGTGTGTGAGAGAGAGAGAGAGAGGGTCTTGGTTGTTGAAAGTTTGAATTTTTATTTTCAATTGAATAATTTGAGATTATAACTGGTTAATTTGTAGAAGTTTAAGATCTGGGATTATGATTATAAGCGTGTCTCCTTTGTGCATATGGATTTTGGCTTTGTTTAATTTGGGGTTTATGATTGTGTACTTTTCTTTTTCTTTTTTTGTTTCAGATTTAGGTATTCAGGGTTTGATAATTATGGACAAGTTGAAGACTGTGGCTTTGGGGAGTAATTCACAGTCCGATATTGAAGCTCGATTTACTGAATTTTGCAAGGTTTCTTGATTGAAAAACAAGTATAAAGATTTTTTATGTTTTGTTATTTGGTATGTGTAATTTGATAGAATTTTGTGTCATGTATGTTTGCAGAAGGGATTATCGATGGACGAGAGTACTCTGACGGAAGCTACGAAGCTGTTTGATGGAAGTAAACACCTTCTGCAGACTAATACATATGCAACTGTTGGAATTGGAACGGTAAAACTGCTTTTGCTCGTTTAGATTAATAATACCTTATTGTTTGTATGTTAATCAATTTGGTATTGTGCAATTTGGGATTAAGTTGTATTGAATATTTGAATGTAGTATGTCGGTTTCTGATATGTATTTATGGTTCAGCCAGAAGAAGCAGAACGTTATTGGTTTGCTTTTGTTCTGTACTCAGTGAAAAGACTGAGTGAGAGTACTTCAGATAGCTCAAACTCGGAGGCGGATGACAAAGGGATTACCTTATGCCAGATATTGAGAGTGGCGAAGCTAAAGTAAAGTTTTTGTGTCAAATGTGTTAGGCTACTTTATCTATAATATTGTCATTTTCATTGTGAACATTTTGCTGGCTTTGCAGTCTTGTGGATTTTTTCAAAGAAATTCCTCAGTTTACTGTTAAGGTGGGCCCAATTTTAAGCAATCTATACGGCCCAGATTGGGAGAAGAGACTTGAGGTAAGTACATCTTGTATTAATTTCATTGTACGGATTTGTGCCATTGTAATGTCTTAAAATGGTCATTTACATTTTTTTGTAGTTTACCTAGTTTTTTTTCTTTTCATCATTTCAATCAGGCAAAGGAGCTGCAAGTCAATTTTGTGCATATGAGCCTTCTAATCAGGTCGGTACCATTGTGTTGTTATCATTACATTTTTATTATTTAGTTTTGGATGCACTAGTTTAGGGTAGTAATTTATCATATTTAGTGGCTAATTTGAGTATTATCTTTGTTTTCGTAATTAGTCCATCAAAACTTCCAGAGAAATTGATTAAATAATATTTGAATTCTATTTGAGGTGTGTGAACTACTTCACATATATTTTAAATATTTGTTCAAGGTCTTATATTCTTAGGGTAAAAATCATCATTGTAAACAAAGTAGGAATTTCATTGTTTAGTACAATGGGTGTTAGTGAGAGTTATTTCTGTAAAATTGATTTTTCTTGCTCACACTAATATGTAGAAAATACCAATCAACACTATGTCAGTGCACACTGTTGTTTAATATATTGAAGGGATCAAGCACTGAAGGTAGCAAGTAGCACGTATTGCATAGATCCTCCAAAGATCTCAAATGATCCCAATAATGAACTGAATAACTTGTATATCTGTTTTGGGCTCTTAAAATAGCAAAGGGAGATATGCACTCATGTGTATCTAAGATCATAAATAAGGAGAATCACATGTGATTAGTTGGCTATAAAACTCAATAAATGTCATGCCAGTTATTGACACTGCTTATCATATTACAGTATAAACAATAAAGTTCAAAAATATTTTGGAACTTGCACTCTTTTTTGCTGCTCATATAATCTTATTAGGTATATGATTCTTCATGATTTTTCCAAAACTAAACTATATCTTTATCAATTTTCTTTACCAGGCACTACAAACGTGCTTTCCATGAACTCTTTTTGGTGAAGGATTCAGATTATTTTCGTTTTGGATGGTTGCTATTTCTAGCTCTCCGTGTTCATGCATTTAGCCGGTTCAAGGATTTGGTGACTTGCTCAAATGGTCTAGTTTCCATACTGGTTAGTTACGTTTTTTTTTTTGATGTGGACTACAGTGAGTTGTTTCTGTTCATTCTTAGTTCATTTTATTCACTGACGTTCGGGGAAGGACATGTCACCCTTCAGTGACAAAACCGACCTTGTCCCACCTCTCTCATTAAGCGGCATAGTAAAGACACGAGAATTCATTTGTTGTTGCATCACTTTTACTTTATAAGATTATGTAACTTGTGTCGAATTATGATTGAAATCTTGTACAGGCCATTTTGATTATACATGTCCCTATTCGCTACAGAAAGTTCACCATCGATGACTCTTCACGCTTCAGTAAGTATCTTCACAAAATTTATTCTATAATATCCATAGCTCCTGTCTTCTTTGTGATTTGTAGATTGTTTTTAATAATTTCGACTGCCTAGCAGTAAACAAAGGCAATAAAGGCGTGGATCTGATTGCTTCACTTTGCAAGATGTTTGAGACTTCGGAAGAAGAGTTGAGAAAAACAAATGATAAAACCAATGAAGTAATAGAAAGCATTTTAAAGCACAAACCTTGTTTGGCCTCAGAATGTGAACATGAAAATCTATGCAACATGTGCACAGGTATCACTGTTTAAAAATTAAAATTTGTTATTATTACTAGCATTAGTATTTTTTAGTATATTTGATATAATTAATTGCTGGTTTAACCAGTGTGCTGTTTTAGTATATCAACTACGCTGACATAACTGTCATATGAAATGCAGATGGCATGATTTACTATGATGGTTTATTGGAGGAAAAGGCTTTATCTACTAATTTAAGCATTCTAGAAAAGGACTATGAAGATGCAATCCTTAATAAGGTTGAATTAGATGAAAGAGTGTTCTTGGATGAAGATGATAGTTTGCTTGGGTCAAGCAGCTTATCAGGAGGTGCCATAAGTATAAGTGGGACAAAGGTATATATTTTCTATACAAGGTGGCCATTTGATAACTTTAATTGTTTAATTTTGTATTATTCTTTTTCTTAGAGAAAATTCGACTCAATAGCATCCCCAACAAAGACAATCACTAGTCCACTTTCTCCCTATCGTTCTCCTGCAAAATCTCTTATGATTGGAAACCTTGGTACTGGAAATTCAAGGATTGCCGCTACCCCTGTGAGCACAGCAATGACAACAGCGAAGTGGCTGCGAGACGTCATTTGTCCACTTCCATCAAAGCCTTCACCCGATTTAGAATCATTCTTGTCAAAATGTGATAGGAATGTTAGTCATGATGTTGTGCGCAGAGCAAGTGTAATACTGGAAGCTATATTTCCAAGTAGCAGTCAAGGTGATCGTAGTGTTACTGGAAGCTTGCAGAGTACAAATCTTATGGATAACATATGGGCAGAGCAACGTAGATTGGAAGCAGTTAAGCTTTATTATAGGGTATTGCAAGCCATGTGTACAGCAGAAGCCCAAATTTTAAATGCAAACAATTTGACCTCTTTGCTTACTAATGAGAGGTTTCATAGGTGTATGCTAGCCTGTTCTGCGGAACTAGTTCTTGCCACTCATAAGACAGTGACCATGTTGTTTCCAGTAGTGTTAGAAAGGACTGGCGTTACAGCTTTTGATCTTAGTAAGGTGATAGAGAGTTTCATTAGACACGAGGAATCACTTCCAAGAGAACTAAAAAGGCATCTGAATTCACTGGAAGAGCGACTTCTGGAGGGCATGGTATGGGAAAAGGGTTCCTCACTGTACAATTCTCTGACAGTAGCACGGCCAGCCCTTTCCGCAGAAATTAACCGTATGGGGTTGTTGGCAGAGCCAATGCCATCTTTAGATGCGATCGCCATTCATGTCAATATGTCCACTGGAGTTTTGCCTCCAGTGACACCTTTGCAGAAGCAGGAATCGTCCCCAGGTATTAATGGCTAACGAACTTCAGTTAACAAGTTAACCAGATGTGTACTATCAGATAAAATCAGAATACTAATAAAAACTTTATATTATAATGATGTAATAATATATATTAACAGGTGAAGAGCCTAGTGCTGTTTCTATACTGACCAAAATATGTTGGTTTTAGGTCTGATAGGAGATATTCGGTCTCCAAAGAGAGTTTGCACTGAAAACCGAAGTGTATTAGTAGAGCGGAATTCTTTCACATCACCAGTGAAAGATCGCCTTTTAGCCACCAACCTCAAGTCAAGATTACTGCCTCCAGCTCTGCAGTCAGCATTTTCAAGGTTGGTCTGATAATTTTAAGGTGCTATAAATTAGCATAGCTCTTGCCTGCAGTATGTTCTGGTGGTAGTCCTGATTCTCTCCATTATTATTATTATTTACTTAAATGATCTGATAAGAATAATTGCAATCCACTAAACATGTGCAGTCCAACTAGGCCAAATCCAGGGGGTGGAGGGGAAACATGCGCTGAAACTACTATCAATGTATTCTTTGGCAAGGTAAAATTAATCTGTGTACACCTAGAATAGCTCTGATGGATCACTTACTATTTGCATTAATCAGTACTGTGAAGGCTTTATTCTTTTCAAAGTTGCAGCATGAATGGATGTTGCTGCTTATTCTCCTTATAGGGAGGAATTTTAATACTTTAGTAATTCGGGATAAAATTATTATTTTCAGATTACACGAATCGTACTTGTTACCACTGTAATGTAGGACTAATACTGTTTAATAATATTCTAAATTAATATACAACCATACCTTAATGTGCGGCATAAAGTGTCCATGAGAAGCTTCCAATTTAAAAAAGACAGTGGTACAATGCAAACAACTATAGTTTTCAGTATATTCATTTTTTTTACTGGTTATAATGCACTGGTAGGGTTAAGTTCATAATGAACGTAGTATTTGTGTTTCTTAATGCTAAAATTTGGATATTATGTATTTCTTTGAGTTTCCAGATTGTAAAGCTAGCAGCTGTTCGAATCAATGGTATGACTGAAAGGCTACAGTTGTCACAACATATAAAAGAGAACGTGTACTGTCTCTTTCAGAAGATTCTTTTGCAGCAAAGTGCTCTGTTTTTTAGCCGCCATATAGATCAGATCATCCTAAGTTGTCTGTATGGAGTTGCGAAGGTATGCCATTAAGATAATTGTGACTGACAACTTGAGTTACTCTTTTACCATTCTTCAAATGCTGTTGTTTGGAACTGCAGATTTCCCAACTGAGTTTAACTTTCAAAGAAATCATTTGCAACTATAGAAAGCAGCCACAATGTAAACCTCAGGTTTTCCGAAGCGTTTTTGTCGATTGGTCAGCAGCTCGCCGGAATGGGGTATTTCTCAGGTCACTGATTCTCATTTCTCTTCAATATTTTGAGTAAACACTAACACTTCTAATGATATTTGAAACAGAAAACAGGGAAAGATCATGTTGATATAATAACATTTTACAATGAAATATTTGTCCCAACCGTTAAGCCTCTACTTATGGAACTTGCGCCTGCTGGAATTGTTAAAAAGAACAACCATACATCAGAAGCTAGCAATAACAGCGACAAAGGTACAATTGCCTCTACTCCATAGTGTTTCTCAGAAATATAACCGGACATCGTTGTATCTTTGCTATATCCTAACTCTTGTTTATTCTAATATCCTGATTTACCATATAGTTGTCTTTCCTATCATTCATTTTTATAGTTTTAAAGATGTATTTCTAGGCCATTGCCCTGGATCCCCCAAAGTATCTACATTTCCCAGTCTCCCCGATATGTCTCCCAAGAAAGTTTCTGCAGCACACAATGTATATGTCTCTCCTCTGCGATCATCCAAGGTAATGCTTCTAATGGTCCACCTGGTGCTACGATTTATTTGATTGTTTCTTTTACTTCTAATCATTAATTCATAGAGTTGGATAACTATTTTTTGAAATTTAGCACTTGTCTGTTTATGATGATTGACGTGACATTTGTACATTCGAAATGTTATCTGTTCAATTATTTTGAAATATCTCCGAGCACAAGTAAATAGTGGCTTCCTCTGCATAGATAAGCTTTTATGGGTCTGAATGGCCCAAGTACACCATATGAAACTACCACTTTCCAACTGTAAACGCCTTCAAATCAGTCTGTTCTTTGTATACATGAATTTAACCACTCATCGATCCTGATCACTTCCTTTGACTGCGGAGATCGGTGATTATGGATTAATAAAGTATCCATATTGTTACAAATGCTTAACGAGGGATATTTACTATGTAAAGTAGGTGTATATCCCAAATTTATGTTTCTAGATAACAATATACGATTTGCATGTCTATACAGATGGATGCTCTAAATTCCCAAAGGTCTAAAAGTTACTATGCTTGTGTTGGAGAGAGCACCCGTGCTTACCAAAGTCCTTCCAAAGATCTTACGGCCATTAATAACCATCTGAACAGGTATGATTTTTCTTTCAATTCTTTTGTTCAAGGTCAATCAGAAAAATTTAATAGAGATAATCGGGCCTCCAATTGGTCTCGAATACTAGGGACAGTTAAAAGAAAAGACATAATGTATAAAATATTTATACTACTAAACAGTCGCATTTGCTTGGATTTCAGCCCCAAGAAGTTGAGAGGTATGCTCAAGTTTGATGACGTTGGAATTGTTAGCGACTCTCTGGTTTCCAAAAGCTTTCACCTTCAAAACAGTAGTAGTGTGTCCTCATCTGGAACAATGGTGAAAACAGAACAACCTGATGTGTAATCTTAGCTTCCTTAGCAGCAAGGGAAATCACAGGTTCTCTCCCTGATGTTTTTGTTAACTTGCAAAACAGAATGTGTGTTAGGTTTGTGTCGGGGGGTTTGTGGAAGCGGTGTCTTACTGTAAATTATTACCTCATCCGCCACCAGCTCCAGGTGATATTCAAGAAATGATATTTAGATGTCCGTTTCCCTCGGATTCACAAATGCAGTAATGCTCTTTTTTTTCCTTGCTGGTTTTAGGCTTTATTTATAGAATCAAATTAAATGTTTTGTTATTTCATATACAAGTCAGTTTTCTACTGTCGTCATTGTTATCTTTAATAAGTTTTTAAATGTGTATTGTATCAGCTGGTAAAAAAATCTGCGTTATCTTATAAATTACAGTTATCAAAAAAAGGTCACGAGAAAACAAAGAAAAACAAAGAAGACAAAGTCACTTATCCACAAAAGATTTGTCCATGTGTTTTGAGTTTTTTAGCTATGTATGTTATAGTGTGTTAGTCGCATTGATTGGTTTTTTAATTATAGAAAAGTAAGTTACGAAACCAGTTGCTTTATATCTGATTTGATATTTGGGATGTATTTGAATGATTAATTAATTAATGAAAAGTAAATCAGGAAAGTGGAAACTAGATCTTGCTTTATGTGTGCGCTGATGTTAGGCCGTTTCCGACAGTGTAGCCAGTTTTTGCCTGGATTTTGATATAAATTTAGATCAAATCATCTTTTCATTATAAAAATTTGGTCTAAATTTTGGTCCAAATTCATTTATCAATATTTTATTCTTTTAACTATCTTTATATTATTATTTTATTCTTTTAACAATAATATAAAATTTCATATTAATAGTAAACTTAATAAATTCATTAAATTAGAAAAAAAGTACATTTAAACAAAGAAAATAAAAAAAACCTAACATTTTATTTAATAAACTAAAATAAAAATTACAAAGATTCAATACTACTTCGAATTAATATATTATTCCCACAAATGCTCAATGGATGTATTTCGGTGTGCAGAGAGCTTCTTCATTTTTTATTTTTCGATGTCGAAAAAATTGTTGAAATCGAGTATTTTCATCGTTATCGAATGTAATCTTTATCTTATGTTTAATGTATTGTTAAATTCAATTATTTTAATATTGTTTAATTTTATTATATTTCATAATTAATGTATATATATATAATTATTTAAGTAAAATATATTAAATATAATTTATAACTATTTAATAATTATATTAACATACAATCATTTAATTAACTAAATATACAAAAGATAAAAAATTATTATTATATTACTAAAAGATTTAGGCCGGTGAATAGTGTCAAAGATTTAGACCCAAATTTTGATCTTTAGATCACTGTTGGATTTTTCCTCGGAAGTGTATGTCAAACAGTCAAAGTGTGGTAGTCAATTAAAGAAAAATTAGTTTGGAAATTATACAATAAATAGATAGGCCTTGCTTGCCAATGGTGTCTTTTTATTTAGAATAATAATATAATTTTTTTTGAAAATAAAACAGGATTAAAAAAAACAAAACACTTTCAACTAATTTTTACCAATTCTTTAACCTTTTTACGAACTCATTCATTTCATGTTCTAATAGCTTTGACTTGGTCTTCTTTTCCGGCGGATTGCGGCGGTGTCTATGATACTCGTAGTATACTCTATTAGACTTTTTTTAGTGGACCGGAACCGGATGATATTTGTGATAATACTTTCTTGTAAGTTGTAACTTGTAAGTTTGAATAACTACTATATTTGACTTGTAAATTTAAGAATCGCAACGGATTGAATTATATGACATTTTTGTGACGTCTACCTTTAGATATGAAAACGTTTATCAAATTCAAGTCTTATTGATTAATAAAGATACACCTTAACAATTTAATAAAATAATAATCTTTGACTAACTTCAGGCCACCGGTTTTGATTCATTGTTTTCACACGGTCGCATTTCAGTACAGTTTTAGATGGTGTATTTATCTTTTATAGCGGATTATGGATGAAATATAGGTGATAGTTTATAAGTTACTTATGCATTAGAAGAATTATGTTGTGTTTGGTTGGGGAGAATGGAATGGAATGGAATGAAATGAGTAAAAATGCTTGAAACTAATAGACATAGGAAGAAAATTTTGAAATTTTTTTGAAGAAGTGCAAAATTGTTATGATGAGATTTGAGAAGAAATTGAGGATGAGAGAGAATGGAGCATTTCATCTCAAATTGAAGGTCTGATAGGTAGCATATGATGTAAGGAATGGAATGGAGGAAGGAATGAAATTTCTTAAAAATTATACATAAGATAGTTCATTTTTCATTCCATTCCTCCCGGAGTCATTCACCCCAACCAAACACAACATTAATATTTTGGTTTATTAATTTTAAGGGTGAAAGTATTAAATTGGGTCGAGTCTTTGTAATATTTAAATTTGTCCATTCAAATTTTATATTAGTTTCGCAATTGAAAATATAAATATTTTATTCAAATTTAAAAATTAGTTTTGATTTATAATATCAATTTTGATTTATAGGTGAGGTTAGGCCGGACTTAAAAACTCTGCTATATTGAAAATACTGTTTCATAACTTCTGGTTTTTGCTTCTTTATAAATCTTAATCCATTTTTATCTTTTATTTCACTTTAACTTCTATTTTACGTGAAACATTTATTTTAAACTCCATAATAACATTTTTAAAAGTTTTAGAAAAGTTGGTGAACAGATTTGTGCATGTTGAAACATGATCTTACTGTAGATGCACATATCTCTTCGGGTCTTAGGATGACATGGATGCCCGATCTTGTTGCACATTGAAACTTGAGGAATCATGACCCCGGTCTAAATTAAATTTTCTACATTCCTGCTCCTCTCCTTCCTGAACATGAGGCCTTATGTTTGTTTAAAATGAAAAGAATTTAGGGGAATTATCTTGTATACTGTTTTTTCAATCTTATTTTCAAAAATACTACCTTCTCCAATCTTATTTTCAAATCTCTAAAATATTTTCAAAAATTCTACTTTTTTGAAAATATTTTCCAAAAATACGGTGGTTGCATATGCAATCATATATGCAACTACAAATCCTGATTTCAAGTTTCAGTTTTCAAATGTCATTTTCCACCTTATTTTTGGAGTCGATATATATATATATATATATATTTATATGGATTCCAAATATGAGGTCGAAAATGACATTTGAAAACTGGAACTCGAAATCAACAATTCAGTTGCATATATAGTTGCATATGGTTGTATTCATTTGTATATGGTTGCATTCAGTTGATTCTATTGCAATCTAATGGCCCCGCCAGGGGCACACCATGCATCCGTTGCAACTTACAATTTTCAGTTGCATTTAGTTGCATATGAGGTTGCAGTTGATTCTATTGCAATCTAATGCCCCGCCAGGGGCACCCATACTTCAGTTGGAACTTACAGTTTTCAGTTGCATTTAGTTGCATATGAGGTTGCATTCAGTTGATTCTATTGCAATCTAATGGCCCCGCTAGGGGCACCCATACTTCAGTTGGAACTTACAGTTTTCAGTTGCATATGGGGTTGCATGCAACCTCATATGCAACGGAAAACTGTAAGTTGCAACTGATGTATGGGTGCCCCTGGCGGGACCATTAGATTACAATAGAACAACTGAATACAACCTCATATGCAACCATATATGCAACTGAATTCCCGATTTCAAATTCCAGTTTTCAAATGTCATTTTCGACCTCATATATATATATATATATATATATATATATATATATATATGGTTGCATATACAACCACAGTATTTTTGAAAATATTTTAGAGAATGTAGTATTTTTGAAAATAAGATTGGATAAGGTAGTATTTTTGGAAATAAGATTGAAAACGTGGTTATGAATAAAAAAAGCCCAAGAATTTAAAGTGATGTTAATTTAAGTTTAACATATTTATTTATATAATAAATTTAAAACAATATTAACATCTAAGATTTTAAATTCAATTGATAGAGATGTCTTTTAGATAAATTCATTTAATTTTATTTGTCAAAATAAAAGTTATACCAGCATAAAAACATATCACTAATTGATATATCTTTCTTAATATATTTTTAATAATTAATTAATTATCATCTAATATTTTAAAACATATACTAATAACTTAAAATTTTGATTCTAACCCACTATCATGTTAAATTATTTTATATTATGCATCATTATTTTTGGCAATCGAGTTTTAAATCTATTTAAAATATCCCCTATAGAATTCTTTTGTTCTTCATTAGTTATATATTTTTATTTACTTTTATCAATAATATTTTTTTCATAAATCTTTTTTAATATTTAACTTCTTTCATATATTCGATAGCATACAATAATTATGAATAAAATGAAAAGATAAATTTAATATCTAAAATTTTTCCGTAAAATTTAAAAATAATTACTGCAAATATAAAGAGTGAAAAAATGTCATGAATTGTGGATTTTCAAAACGTTTCCCTATATTCATTTATGTGTATGGTCCACATATTGTTAACATTAATATGATGAGTCTAGATCTTCTGTTTCTTCTAGATGTCTCTTTATATATCTTTTCTTTTTATTGATCAGTTTTGTATATCCCTTCTTTTTATTGGTCAGTTTTTTATCTTGCGCACGTGATCTATAGTTTCTCTTTATTTTTTTTCGGATAATTTTTCACGGTTAAACTTTTTCAAATCTATATAAAGTTCTTAGAATTATTAAAATATTTTTTATATAGTACATAATCAACCAAATTCTTTTATATGACATAAATATAATATTAGAAAGTAATTTATACTATTATATTTTCTATATTAAATAATTAATTAAATTTTCGAAAACATATTTTTAATATGATTAAATTAGAAAGCAAAAATATACTTTATTTATGACTAAAATTATATCAAAATATTGAAATGTTTTCTTATATAATATTTAATCTACTAAAACTAAATTCTATATAATGAATTTTTTTGTAAAGCAAATTTATTGGTATAGAAAGAAATTCACCCATATATTTTTTAGAGAAGCAATTAATACAAATTTTTTTGATAAAACATAAACTGTACATCATAGAGCTAATATTTTATGCAACAAAACAACATGACTGAGAATATAAAAATTGATATATAAAAAGTAAAATAAAAAAGAGATAGAAGATCACGTGAGATGTAAATAAACTGACCAATATAAAAGAAGGAACATAGAAAGAGACATAATAAGGAAACCGAAGATCCAGACTCAATTAATATGACATGACCATACCCTTTATTTATATTCTCAACAACCTCCTCTCATTGCTTTTATTTGAAGCATTCATGATATTCCTACTTGGTATGCCATTGTGGATGGTTTATGCACCGGATTTTTTTTATGTTTATATGTATATTGTTAAATATAATATTTTTATTATTTTATTATAATTATATTTTGAAATTAATTGTATTATAAAAACTATAGTATCAAATATGACCTTCGTCCATATTTATTATTTTGCTTAAATAATTAAATAATTAATTTGAATATAATATTTGACTAATAAACAATTAATATGTGGAGAAAAAGTGTAAAATATTCTTAAAAATAAGTAAATAAAGTTCATAATAAAATTGAAGTAAGCGCAACATTTTTTTTCAAAAATAACCTATATTTTGGATCAAGAAAATATTTTAAATATTAATTGATGTTTTCTGCTATTTATTGTATGAGTA
Source organism: Daucus carota subsp. sativus (assembly GCF_001625215.2). Classification (NCBI taxonomy): domain Eukaryota; kingdom Viridiplantae; phylum Streptophyta; class Magnoliopsida; order Apiales; family Apiaceae; genus Daucus; species Daucus carota. Next base: position 55,626,601 of record NC_030382.2, read on the forward strand.
ATATTTCAATACTTTAAGGAAGCTCCTTGTGATAAAAGCTTAATGATTTCATGCTTGTAGTATACAGTTATTTAACACTATTTAAGGAGATAATTTTTTTAAATAGTAGGTGATGTTTTTCAACCTGATAGTATATTAGCAAGATTACGACTTTAAGCAAACTACTACGAATAAAAACTTAAATAATCTCCTACTTGTGATTTTAGATTCTTCATTCATGAACATGAACAAGAAATTACGTAGTCAAATTAGTCTGTCTCCTCTCTTCATCTCCTCACTAATGTGCCGTCTCCCTCTATTGTGTTACTTTAGTCCCAACAATTTTTACCTACCAAGTTTTATGTTATACGTATTTGAGTATTTTAGTATTTGCAAATTGCAACTACCATGCCATTTTTTTTATTAGTCTACTTGTACTTATTTTACTAGCAATTCTAAGAACAATTCTCAGCAATTTATTAGCCGGCTGAAAGTTTGACTGTTGCCTGGTGGCAAGAAACCCTCCTACTACCCACACCAACCCCCGTTCAACAACTTTCTAATATTTTATATGTCACTAAATTTTGTGACTAAGTAAACTATTGGAAGTCAAATTTATTAAATAATTTGATTCACATTGTATATACAAGAATCCCTTGATGCGGGTCTTCTTTGGCAATTTTTACTGAAGTTTTGGTGCAGAAGAACATATTCTCTTAAATTTATGCTCGGGGCATTTATAAGGTCAATAGTTATAGTTATGTGTAATTATGTAGATATTAATATTTTTTGGATTTTTGTATTCAATTAATGCAGAATCTAGCGGATATTAGATAATTTTTGGAGGAATTTGAGTAAAAATTGTGACATTGTGTTTAGCAAGATAAAATAAAATTGTGATTTATACCTACCCACTTCTATTGCACTAATTGCAAGCGGACATAAGGTGCTGTAATTTTTGTTGGATATTACCTAAAGTTCTAATTTCATGTCAATCAAAAAGCTGTGGTGTAAAAAGAAAAAAAAAGTTGCGGTGCATGATTGAAAATTTTGCTCTTGAAATACATGTATCAAACAAAAAAAATATTTTCTAAAGTATTGTGCACACATTTTTGTTTAATAAAAATAAAGTTACATAGTCAAGACCGTGTGAAAACAATCAAATGACTTGCGTGTTTGTTAGCATTAGATGATTTCAGTTAAATATGGCTAGGTTACTTTATGTAAAAAAAAATGGCATTTAGAGTGTATTTTTTTTATCTCTGATTTTGATTTTATACAGATTCCAGATAAAATCTTATAAAATTGATATAGAGTATTTGAGATTAAACACAATACTTAAAAATCTCATAGATATTAGTAGGATTTCGAATTTCTTAAAATATACAGAATAATTTCACAAAATCAACCATTTTATGAAGTTCGATAAAGTTATTAGCATTTGAATACTATCAGATTTTAATGAATTTCAAATAATACCAATTGAATACCATCAGATTTTCAAGCATAAATTAAAATCCTGATTGAATATCACCATATTCCGTAGTATAATTTAAATTCTTAATTGAATATCCCAAAATTCTGATTCATTTTTTAAAATCCGAATTGAATACCATCGGATTTCATAAAATGAAAAAAGAATCTTTAAAATCCCAATTGAATACACCCTAATTCATCTATTTGTATAAATTTATTAACATTAGAACTTGACAAGTAATTCGTAGTACAAGAGCAAAATTATAATTTCAAATAATAATATACATTTTAATAATATCAAATCTCAGAAAGAAAAATTGTACCTGAAATTATTCCCAATTTACATTATTCGATTAATTCTTCTCAAATTAGAAATCCCTACAATATTCACTCAATTAAAACTAAACATTTATATGTTTCTGAAAATCTAAGATTCGGGGCAGTACAAGCGTCAACTCCACATATTTTAGTTTATACGAGCAACCAAACAAGCAGAATCTGATAAGTCAGTTTCATCAACAACCGCGGGAAAAACACACATGGTCACAATTCACAAAGTCTTTGTAGTTGTACACGGTTCTCCGTCTCAAAATACGTGTTCTTGTCAAATTCATTAAAATTGATTATAATTTATATATATTATATAATTGAAAAAAATTATATTATTAGAAAATACACCTAGTTTATTTTAAGATGCCTTTTTATTTTTTAAATGATAAATAAATATCTTTTTATCAAAAAAATGGATCAATTTGACTTGGAGAAAATCAAAACGGACATGTAACTTAAAATTGGGGTTAATTATCAAGTTGGTCACTGAAGTGGGCTTAATGTATCAAGTTGGTCACTGAACTCAAAACGGTATCAAGATGGTCACTGAAGTGGTCATAAATATCAAACAAGTACCTTGAAATATGAATTCAAGTAGTAAAAATATTATTTATAAAGTTTTACACATTATTTTTGAATGTTACCAAAACCAAGTAAAAAGTTATGGTTTCTAATATTTACGATAATATAATTAAATTTTATCAAGTTTATTTATTATTTATTTTTAATTAAAACAAAGAAAATAACTATATAATAAAATATAAATAATAAATAAACTTGAAAAAATATAAATATATTATTTTAAATACTAGAAGTTATAACCTTATAGTTGGTTGTGGTAACATTTAAAAATAATGTGTAAAACTTTATAACTAATATTTTTATTGCTTGAACTCATATTTCAAGGTACTTGTTTGATATTTATGGTGACTTTAGTGACCATCTTGATACCGTTTTGAGTTCAGTGATAAACTTGATACATTAAACCCAGTTAAGTGACCAACTTGATAATTAACCTCTTAAAATTGAGGGAATATCCATTATCGCGTAACCAAAGGAAAAACTGTTAAAAGGGCTACACTTGTATCAACGGGTTCACCTAATTCACTCACACGTCCCTATATATAGATATGCATTTTATTTGTATGCTTCAACCGAACAGGCTTTAACTTAGTTCCTTCTCTCTTTTGTTTGACTTTGTCTGTATCGTAATATCGAGTCCATGGCAACTGACGCGCGTTCCCAAGAAACCAAAACCACCGAAACCTTTTCAAATATTCGAAACCCAAATGCCCACCCTTCTTGGTATTCTCCACAAACAGGGGTTTACAAGTCTGTTTACAAGCCTGTAAGCCTCCCAAACGAGCCTGTTCTTGATGTTGTATCGTTCATTTTTTCGAAAAAACATAATGGGGTTTCAGCTCTGGTTGATTCCTCATCTGGGTTGTCGATATCTTATCGAGAGCTTTTGCCTTTGGTGAAATCTGTGGCTTGTGGGTTGCAAAAAATGGGTGTTAAGCAAGGCGATGTTGTGATGATTCTGTTACCGAATTCTATTTATTTTCCGGTGATTCTGTTGGGTGTTATGTGTATGGGTGCAGTTGTGAGTACTATGAATCCTCTGTCTAGTTTCAGTGAGTTGAAAAGACAAACAGCTGCGTGTCATGCAAAGGTTGTGTTTAGTTTGGTGGATAATGTTGAGAATTTGAGTGCACTGGGAGTTTCTGCAGTGGCTGTGCCGGAGAGATTTGATTATGAGTCTGTCCCGAGGGAGTTTTCGAGGTTTTATGAACTTATAAGTAGTGATGCTAGTTTGTTTTCGAGGCCGGTGATTCGACAGGAGGACACGGCTGCTGTGATGCATTCGTCAGGGACTACTGGGACTTCCAAAGGAGTGGTGCTGACACATAAGAATTTTATTGCTATGGTTGAGTTGTTTGTTCGATTTGAGGCATCACAGTATGATTTGGTGAGCTGGGAGATGGTTTATTTGGCTGTTTTGCCTATGTTTCATATTTATGGACTTTCTCTTTTTGTCATGGGATTGTTGTCGTTGGGATCAAAGATTGTTGTGATGAGGAAATATAACGCGGATGAGATGCCAAACGTTATACAGAAATATGGAGTTACTCACTTTCCGGTGGTGCCACCACTATTGGCTGCACTGACAAGAGCAGCACATACTGATGAGAGAGTTAAATTGAAGGGTTTGAAGCAGGTTTCATGTGGTGCTGCTTCTTTAAGTGCAAAAAATATTGAGGATTTTGCTAATGCTCTCCCTCATGTCGACTTCATTCAGGTATTATAGCCTTTTCATTGACCTTAGGATTCTACTGCTGTACTGCTTTCTATAATATAACTGTGGTTATTGATCTAACGTGCCAATTTTGGGAATAATTGTTTCTGATGCTCCTATTATTAGCTTCCTAAACTTGAAATATTGTGAATATCAAGGTGTATATCTGGATTAGATATCTGATCATTAGATCTTTGAGAAATAGATTATGTCTACGACAAAATTCCACGTTTGCATCTTTTTGTAGTACATGCACAAATGCCAAAATGAAAATATATATCCTAGCTGGGAACCAACTGAGAAACTAAGATGCAACAGACTGGTTCAATATTATGTTCTGTATTGTTTTTCCTTATATATTATATAAAAATCATCTGTTTTGTGATCATGTTGGTTATGTTCATTCTCAGGGTTATGGCATGACTGAGTCAACTGCTGTAGCAACTAGAGGCTTCAATACTGATAGCCGTAAAAATTATTATTCAGTAGGACTTCTATCTCCAAACATGGAAGCTAAAATTGTGGATTCTTTAGCTGGTGTCTTCAAGGGCCCTGGCAGTATGGGTGAGCTGTGGTTACGCGGACCTTCTATCATGAAAGGTAATTCACTTGTTTAATCTGATACTTCTACTGCAAAGTTAAAATTAATGTTTATTTCATATCTATGATGCAAAGTTTATCTTTTGTGTAAAATTTGTTCTGTGAATATTCTGCACCTGTTCTGTCACACAAACAGGCGTGTCACAAGTGTTTCTTTCTTCACTTGCCTCATATTGGGTTTGATAAAAGGATCAGATTCATTTGTCTGTCCATCAATTATTAATCTAATTTAGTATATGCATCATATAAATAAGTTGCAGTGTTTTTGCTAGGAAAATTCAGAAATTACTTCTTTTTTTGAAGGAGTTACATTTTTACTCGTCCAACAAATAAATAGAAGAAAACTGTTACACTTTACCTGAGATTTATTTGCTTTATATATATTATCATATAAGCTTTCTTTAAACTTGGCAGGATACTTGAACAATTTGGAGGAAACTATGTCGACTATGGATGAAGAAGGATGGTTACATACCGGAGACATTTGCTATTTTGATAAAAATGGGTACTTATATTTGATCGACCGATTGAAAGAGATAATCAAGTACAATGGTTTTCAGGTATACTAAAATGTGTCAGATCAATATTGTTCACCCTTAAGTTTAGGTCAAAGTTGTTCTTTCCTTTTTATGGTAAGTTGCAGGTTCCATGCCTGACAAGAAAAATAAAAAATAACTTGCAGGTTCCATTTACTTGAAATTTGTATAGCAGTGATAGTGTCGGTTCTTTGTTGTATAGTATTCTCTAATAAACATGTGTAAAATGATCACATAATATCTTGCTTGACATGTACCTTACCATTGTAGATTGCTCCTGCTGAATTAGAGGCCATATTAATCACTCACCCAGAAGTAGCTGATGTTGCAGTGACAGCGTAAGTGGAACCACTTCTTTTGCTAATATAATTCTTTTTGATGAAATGTAGTTGGATTCTTACTGATGACACCTGTATTGAAAAACAACACAACATTTCGTACTAACATTAATGAAAGAACTTCACCGAGGCAAAATTGTGTTAAATTATAGAGTGGTCCACACCTGTATTGGAAAACAACATATTTGAATGTGTGAATAATTCAAGATAAATGCCATACAATTATGCAGAGCCAAAGATGAAGTTACTGGAGAAATACCTGTAGCATTTGTTGTGAAAAGGCATGGATCTGGAAGCAGGATTTCTGAAGCAGAGTTAATAGATTACACTGCCAAGCAGGTTCGGATAAGTTTCAGTTCTTATATATCCTGTTAACTTGAATACATCAGTTGTGCATGTTTTAACTTTATTTGTTTCAGGTTGCCCCTTACAAGAAAGTGCGAAAAGTCGTGTTTACAAACTCCATACCACGGTCTGCAGCTGGAAAGATTCTCCGTAGGGAACTAAGGAACTTCTTACCTTCCAAAATTTAATACCGTGGATTACTCCTAGTAGCAGCTGTAAAGAAAGTCTTTGCTAAGAAAAAATATAGCATATTTGCTGTACAACATAGACTGCATCCATTCCAGTTCTTGCAAGGCTCGTAAACATCATTACATATTTAGTTATCAATTATGGTACTTGCAGTGTTTATAGTAACCATTTATTCATGATTGTAATATCTGTTTTGATCGAGACAATAAAATTTGCAAAGCAAGCGTAGTATGTCTATTTGCTACGCGTATTCTTACCTTCACATCAGAATGCCTGCTTGAAGTACTTGATTCAGAACAAGTTTAATCCCCATACTAGTACTGAATTCTTCATTATACGTTGGAATTGTCTAAGAATTGTTAGTGCAAGTAGTTGCAGTAGTCAAGAAAATATCATGAAATGCAATAATCAACACTATTTGACAATGACAGCATAAGTAAAATGCTGCTTCTGGTAACTGCCTGTCAATCTGTTGCAGACTTGTGGTACTCGTTATTTTCTTAGTATATATTACTGAATGAACACCTGCTGAGGTCTGAGGGTGTGGCAAATTAAGATGATAACTTTAGAATTAACTATAGCAAGACTTGAGCTCTATTTAACAATGACATCTCAAGTAGGTAACAGGCTTTTGACTTTGAGAAATGTATGTCAATTTGTTGGACATTCAGACATTTGGGTGCTAGACTTTTAGACCATCTCAAAGATCAACTCCAATCTGGCTCTATAATTTAAAGCCACTCTGCAGAAGTTTATCTCTTGCCACATTTAGGTGCTTGATAGCAACACTAATGTCAACGCGTTCTCTTGGCATTTCAAGTGAACACAAAATCCCAACTTCAAATATTGAAGCCAAGCATAATTCTATCCTAACTGCTTCATCCTTCGGAGAGCCACGATCCTCTGGCTGTAGAACAATGCGGGGATCAGCAATCTCCATCACATTGTGGGGAAGCGCATGCTTCACATAATCATGAAGATTAATAGCATGGTCCATTGCTAAGCTGCTTCCTGTAGGCCTGTGCCCCGAGAACATTTCTAATAAAAGAATTCCGTAGCTATACACATCTCCCTCTGCAGATACGTTCCCACCCATTCCATACTCTGCATAACAAAAGGGGGTTGGCAGAAATTTAGGATCTGTACTTAGATATTATCTTAGCTGGAAACACCCATAACTGGTTCGTAATTTTATACTTCTACACATAAGCAATACAAAAAAAATAAATGAAAATCAGCACTACTAGTAGTTACCTGGGGGAACATATCCAATAGTTCCTCGAACACCTGTTGAACTCGTTCGTGCTTGTTTTGTTTTACCTGTATTAGTTAAGAAAAATCTGGCCAAACCAAAATCACCAATACGAGCAACAAATTCCTCGTCAAGAAGAATATTACTTGGCTTTATGTCACAGTGAATAATTTTGGTGTGAGACTGGTTATGTAGGTAATCCACTGCAACTGCAACATCAATGGCTATATTTAGCCTCTGGAATAGAGTCAGATTCCTCGCATTCCCTTGATCAGATTGACTCGGATGTAACCAGCTGTCTAGACTCCCGTTTGTCATGAACTCAAAAACCAAAGCCTTAAATTTGTTGCCCTTTGAATCAATGCTGGAGCAAGTTGTGATGATCTTGGTGAGATTACGATGGCGAATATTCCTCAAAGTTTCACATTCTGCCACGAAATTCTTGTCAGCTCCATGTACCTCAGCCTTTAGTACTTTCACAGCAACAAGTTGTTGCAAGGACTCGAGAATTCCTTTGTACACTGAACCATATCTTCCCTCACCCAACAAATTATTTGGGGAAAAATTGTCCGTGGCACGTAGAAGATCATGATATGTAAGCCTAAGGTACTGGCTGTCCTGCAAAACTAAGCCTGGGACATTATTCTGCTTGGACTTTTTGATTCGAAAATGAACAAAAGTAAAAAATACTAAAAAAGTAGCAAGAGGTAGAAGAATTATGAGGGCTATGATTCGCAATGGAGATTTCTTTTTCTTAGATGTTGAGATATTTGCTGGACAAGCAGGCAGCTGTAAGTGCCGAATACCTCCACAAAGCTGAGAATTTCCAACGACTGAAAAAGAACTAGCATTTGAGAACAACCCTTTTTGAGTCACTTCACCTTCGAGTCTATTGTGCGACAAATTGAGGAATTGAATCAGACGCAACTCTCCAAGAAAATGTGGAATATTCCCTGACAGATTGTTATTTGAAAGATCTAGAAAAATAAGATTTTTTAAACCTTTGAAAGATGACGGAATTTTACTTGCAAACATGTTTCCATTCATGTCTAGTTCCTCCAGCATTACACAATCTCCTAGACTGGTTGGTATTTCTCCCGTCAGTCTGTTGTCCGAAACACGTAGATCAACAAGATGTATGAAGCTTCCAATGTTGGATGGCAGTAGTCCTGTCAATATATTTTCATCCAAGTAAAGAAAAATACATTGTGAAGAAAGTCCAAGAATGTGCTCAGGTATCACGCCGCTGAGGCGATTGTTGGAGAGGTACAGCTCTTGTAAAGATGACATATTAAACAATGTAACAGGTATGTTTCCTTGGAGCATGTTATCAGTCGAACTGAGGAAAAGTAAGCCAGTAATGTTGCTTATGCAAGCTGGGATGACTCCTGAAATGTTGTTGTAACTTAGAAACAATCTTCCTAGCTTGGATAACTTGCATATTGATTCAGGGAGATTTCCTGTAAACATGTTTTCATCTAATGAAAGTGCTGTCAGGTTGGAGAGTTTCCCAATCTCTTTAGGTATGCTTCCATAGATGTAATTTCTAGAGAAACCCAAATAGTACAACATTGTTGAGAGATTACCAATGGAATTTGGGAGCTCCCCACTTAAACCGTTCTCAAATAGCTCCAAATATTCTAGACGTGTGTTGTTTACCATAGAACCGAGAAAGCTCAAGCTGCTTCCAGGTGGCTGGTTATGTCCAAGTTGATTACTTCCCAAGTTTAGCCTTTGAAGACTCAAGAGGCTTCCAAAATTCATTGGCAGAGGACCACTGATACTGTTACCCGGAATGCTGAAACTAAGAAGCTTGGAAGCATTAGTTATGGATAACGGAAAAGGCCCTGAAAGTTTGTTGCCTCCAGCAAGAAAAACCTGCAAGTTAGGAAGGGTGAAGCCCAGATCTTCTGGAATCCTTCCTTCCAACTCATTTTGAGTTAGGCTAACAAAAGAAAGAGACGAGACGTTGTAAAGTGGCGGGGGAACTCTGCCTCTAAAATTGTTAATTGACAATTGAAGGTGCTCTAATTTCATTAGGTAAGCAACTTCCAAAGGTATGCTCCCAGTTAGATTGTTTCTGGCTATATCAAGGAGACGAAGAGAAGACAGATTCCCAATTGAAGTTGGGATTGATCCAGTGAACTGATTTGTCCTTGCACCAAACACAGTAAGTTTGGACCAAGAAGTGAAATCAGTTGGTAGTTTTCCTTGAAGATTGTTCTCTTCCAACTTGATCTCTCTGATATCTGAACAGTGACTTAAATTCATTGGAAATTCACCTTTAAAGAAATTGCTTCCCAGGTGAAGATATTGTAGGCGAAAGAGTCGGCCTATTTCTCCTGGAATTGAGCCACCAAAGTTGTTTTTATCAAGGTAAATTGCCCTGAGAAAGGAGAGGTTCCCGATATAAGGAGACAAAGTACCATCCAGTTGCTGGGATGAGAGGTCTAGTGCGGTTACTCTCTGATGTCTCCAGCTGCATGTAACGCCATGCCACTGGCAGAAGGGGACAGAATGGTTCCACGAGCTCAGAAAACCCAGCGGATCTCCAGTAATGGAAGTCTTGAAAGAAAGCAAAGCTTGTTGGTCAGTGACATTGCTTAAGAATGTTGCTGCAGCACTGTTTCTGCAATATAAAGAGGCTGCTATTGTAGAAATAAAGAGAATGACAAATTGGAAATTCATTCTGGTGTGCTTCTCAGAATGACTAAAATGTACAACTTATAGAAGTCGGTAATGCAAGTTGTTTAAACGAATATGCTAGTGTCAACATAAGTCACTACAGTGGGCTCGTATTACAAACTGAGAATGACTCTTCTGACTCTGAGGCTCATCTTCTGACTTGGATTGGCATAATTCTGTAGTCCCTCCGGCACTGAGGCTCATCTTCTGACTTGCATTAGCATACTCCCTCACTCGCATTTTCCCAATTGAGCATAGTGCCACTACGCGATACCGACAATTATCATCCTACATCAGGTTCCCTGTTCAGTGCCTGAAAGACCAGGAATATAGCCGTTTCATCCAGGCCTGTCATCTCATGCCAACTTTTTACTTAAGTTCATTTTTTGTGGGGAAGCAATTATTTGGATAGTGGAATTATGTTATTCATATGTGAATAATTTTGAATTTAGTTAATGAAATTGCTGGTGGACAATGTAGCTTGATTTTCCAGTCTCCAGAAAAAACTTGCAGTGTCAATGTGTGACAAAAAAGAAGAAGATAGGAAATAGGAATGGTCTGACATTGCTGAGGTGCCACTGCCACTTATATTTTATCTGTAAGAGGCAACAAGCTGTTTAATACGAATATTTTTTATATGTTCATATTTAAATTTATTTGAAAAATTCTAAATTTAAAGAGTGGAGCTGTGGAGGTTTGGAGCTTTCAGAAAGTGACTTCTAGTTGACTTTGTAACCAATTTTATTTTATTTATTATTTTTTGGGATGTAGGAGCAAATTTCACAGTTTTGATCCATATTTTCTTTTACAGATATCTTATCATTCTTTGTATGTATATATATCTTCATTTAACTTGAAATTAGTTTACAATTTAATTAATCGCACTTTGAATAGATAAACTATAGAAAATCTAATTATAAATGAAATTTTAATTTGAAAATTTACCCATTAAAAATTCTATGTTTTCACTCTTACATCCATTAATCACATTATCTTTCTACATACATTTATAAGCCTCTTTTCTTTTAATATATATATTAACAAAATTTAATCACTTTGCTGCGTGAATTAATCAGTAATTTAATAAAATAGAACTTGTATAGACACCAAATTCTATGATCTGAACAGTTCTCGACTTCTCGTCCAGAAGTTACCAGCTGACAACTCTATTTCTTATAACCTTATAATTGATCGTCCAACAATAGAGGCTCAAAATGATCTTAAAACAATAGAGGATAAACTCTTAACTGCTCGAATCATCTGAGCACAATCGTTGTTTAAATGTTTTAATTACAAATGATATCATGAACACTATGGTTCAGTAACTTCAATCCTTCTCAGATTCATTTTATTCCATACATCATATATAGCCCAAACCATTTTTTTATGACCAAAAGCTATTTAATCATCTTTCCTTCAACATCATATAACTTGATTAAGCACATCCATTTGGTCCGAACCCTAATCTCCCTCCCGCAACATCGTAAACAACTTGCATTGTCTTCTGCTGAACATTCCCATAAATCGTGAGATTAGTGACACCAGTATTCGTCGAAAACGCCAGACACACCTGCGACAAACTCACCACGTACAATATTCCTGTAATGCCGAGATCAATTATCTTGTTCCCGCCAAACTCAATACTAATCTTCGGAACTGTCACTCCCGTGTAGCTACTAAAGTCGTAACAAGTGTCCAATACCTTCGTTGGATTCGCCACTGGATACGCGGACATTTGTTTTCTGAAAGCGTCTCGCAATGTTGTGTATGCTTCCGAGGGAAAGCGTGTGATGACAGTGCCCGAATCGATGATAGAACCGTAGGTGGAGAATACAGTTGGATTTATTGCGAGTTTTTGACCGCGAACATAGATGCCGATAATATTAATGGAATAAAAGCCCTTCAAATTAGCAAGCGGGATATACTGAGTGCTGTTTGAAACGACAGACTTACCGAAAGTTAGGTAACCAGATCCGCTGGACCTAGAAGGTAGACAATACGAGAACACTTTCCCGTATTTCTTTGATGCTTGTGAAAAGACCGAAAATTTGTTCCTATCGAGTCCGATTATTCCAGCGACTTGGCCGAACAGGCCTTGATTATTTTGCCCACATCCGAAGTAGAAATCGTTGATGATCTCGGTTGGTGATAGCGTTAATTTATCTTTTGCTAAGTAACCGACTGTGAAAGAGTTGTCGCCATACTGTACACCGTAAATACAGTTAGCCCCCCTGCAGGCGGAGGGTTTGAGTTGTTTGCATTTCACTGCTTTGCAGGAGATGTTTGTGTAGCTAGTGGAATCTGAAGGATCGAAGATCGGATCGTGTTGATTGTAGCAGTATCCACCGCAAGGCTCGCATTGTGTCCATGTTAGACTGCTCCCCGTGTCAAAAACTAATGACAGGTCTTTTTTTGGTGATCCGAGCCCGACAGTGACAATGTAATTGCCGGTGCCTAATGATAAGCCGGACTTTGCTGGAAGTGTGACTGATCTGGTGGATGTTAATGTGTTTTCAACTGACTTGGCAGAGATTCGGGAGTTGATCGAGTCAACTCGGGAGTTGTCACGAGTTAGGATTTGGGACGGTGATTGTGGAGACTCTGTTTTGTGTCGATTGTGACACGGTCCATGTCTGTGCACAACTTTCAGCGATGACGATGTTGGTAATTTCCGACCTTTGAAACCATGAATTTATTAGTATAACTATTGCGAAGAAAAAAGCCCCTGAAGTTTAACTCAGGGAACTAAATGCGCACTTGTAATTGTACATTAGCACTATCATGGTTTCTGAATCTTAAATTTTCATAAAATGTAAAAATCTTCCCATGAAATCTAAAGTGTAAAATATTCATCAAATATATCTTTGAACCCCTGGCAATAATATTCTAGATCAGCCCCTCTGCAACCTTTAGCTGCTATGAAATTTATAAGAGTACATAGTAGCTGAAGGTTAACAAAATCAGACCTGTGTGCAGAAATAATAAGTTTCTAGAGCACATGCATAAAGTAGAATCCAAAGAGTTTTACTGGGGGAACTATGATGAGTTCAACTGTCGAATGATTCAAGCTTTGTGATTGAAATTATTGTTTTTTTAGAGAAGAAGAGAAGCTTGATTTCTGAAATAACAGTATTTCTTTAGATGGTGAAAACAGAGGCGTGTCCTTGTCATATATAGCAGGACGACACATTAGTTAGTCTAAGGTCACTGTTCTTATCTTAAAAAAACTTCGGCCAAGTAAATATAACCAACATGATTTGAAATACAAGGTCTTCTTTAACAGCCATTTTACTCCTTAATAAACTTGGAAATGAAGGACATATCACATATACAAAGAGTTTGAGAGGAGTTTGGGAAGGAACCTTGTGAGGAGGAGTCGCAAACTGAGTCCGGTAACAAAGAATTAACTTTGATGATGTGAAAATCATGAGTTTGTGCAGCAACGAGGTTTCTGTCAACAGCCGCATCTCCATTATTGAATGAAGAAAACAGAACTAATAGAGAAAATATGTTGAGAGATACGAAGAAAAATGCAGTGGAATTCCCCATTGATGTGAGGAACACTTCTTATGTTGGCTTCTTCCTGCATTCCAACTTTCCTCCTAAATGGCCACCTTTTATAGAGAGATACACAGCTCCGTTGGCTAAGATTTAAAATTATGAAGTGATTTAATGCGATACGTTGAATTTTAGAATGTCTGGTGGGATTATTTTAACATTTTAATTATTTATGAGTTATTAAAAATATAATAAAAATAAAAATAATTTATAAATAATTTTTATCAAAAAAATTCCAAAAAAAAAAGTGTCGAGAAAAATATCTCAAACTAACTTTCGACTTTAAATCAATTTCTAGTTTCTTTGTATTTTAAATCGGTTTGTTACATAAACACAAATAAATTAATACTGACTTGACATCAGACAAACAGACTCATATGTCGTTTTGATTAATTTCTCGAATTAAAGTTGAATTTCCACTTTGCTAATTATTTCAAGTAACATTCGACGAAAATGCGGACAAGTGTTAGTGCACGTACTGTATAAGTTGTGTTATTCTACCAAAAAGAATGATGAATTGCACTGATCGATCAACATTATCAGTTGACGACTTGAGGTCAATTTTACAATTTAAAAATTTTCAGTGCTGTGCTATAATTTCTGCGGTCTCTAGACTTGTGAGAATTGCTTTTCAATTTGTTGGACTCCTTTTTTTTTTCCCCCCCATAATGTTGGACTCCTTTTAGGTCCGTTTAAATTTAAAATTTTATTTCATATGGAAGAAACTTTAATATAGCAAACAAATTCCCCCATATCCAAACTGAAATAGAAGTCGAGAAAATTTACCTAGCAGGCATATACCACTTTATAATTGAGGGTCTGCTTGTGAGTTTTGGTTAAAAGTGCTGTATTGTTAAAAAAAAAATATAGTTACAAAATCAAGTAATTGTTTGATGATTTCTTTTATATTTATATATTTTGATTTATAATATTATAAAAATAAATTTTTTTGATGAAATTTAATTTTCTCTTCTTCCAAATTCATTTATCAAGAATTTAATCATGGGATTCAAAAAGTTAAAGATTCGTTATGCACATAGTAATATCTATCGCAGAGGGTTTATCGTGGGTAGCTGATGAACCTATGGTATAGGGTTAATCGTGAGTACTTGATGAATGGCAAAACTGCAAATTAACTGTACTAGAATTTTTATATAAAATATATTAATCACTTGATCAAACTGAATACACAAATACGTATTTTATTCCGAAGCTCTGTAATCATCTTTCGACTTTCCTTAAACAGCGTATACATATTTTATATACATATTTTATTTTTTGTAAGAAAACAGCGTATACATATTACTCCCTCTGTTTTTTTTTATATGACGCTTTGACTTTTGGCACACACTTCCAAGTGCTTTGACCGGGTAGTTAAAAATATTATTTTTTAAATTTTCTTTTTCTGAATAATAATATATAATCAAAATTTTTATTCAAAAAAAGAAAATTCAAAAAATAATATTTTTAACTACCCGGTCAAAGCACTTAAAAGTATGTGCCAAAAGTCAAAGCCTCATATATAAAAAAAAACAGAGGGAGTAACTTAACTAAGCACATCCATTAGGTCCGAACCCTAATTTTCCTCCCGCCAAGTCGTAAACAACTTGCATTGTCTTCTGCTGAACATTCCCCAGAATTGTAGGAAAACTGGTATCACTATTCGCAGCAAAAGCCAAACACATCTGCGACGAACTGACTGCATACAAAACTCCTGTCATGGCCAGCTCAATTTTTTGATTTCCGCCGAATTCGATACTGATCTTCGGAGTATTCACTTCTGTGTATTTACTCAAGTCATAACATGTGTCGAATAAGCTCTCCGGTCTTCCCATCGGATACATGGACATTTGCTGTCGGAAAGCGTCTCGTAATGTAGTGTACGCTTCCGACGGCAAGCGTGTGATGACGGTGCCGGAATCGATGATTGATATTTTGGTAGAGAACACGGTTGGACTTATGGCAAGTTTTTGATCATTGAGGTAGATCCCGGTAATATCAATCACGTAAAATTTATTTGAATTACCGAGCGGAATATACTGTACGGAATTTGAAATTCCTGAATTCCCGAATGTTAGGTAACCAGATCCGCTTGAGCTAGAAGGCAGACAATACGAGAAAATTTTCCCGTATTTCGTTGAAGTTTGTGAAATAATTGAAGATTCCTCTCTGCCGAGTCCGAGTAATCCAGCAACCTGGTCGGAACCAAGTAAATGATTATTTTGGCCGCATCCGAAGTAGAAATCGGTGATGGTTTCTGCGGAAGATAGCGTTAATGTATCTTTAGCCAAGTAACCGATTGTGTACGAATTATCTCCGTATCCGACTTGATAGAGGCAGGTAGTCCCGTTGCAGCCACGGATTTGGAGTTGATTACACTCTGGAGTATTGCACGAGACATTTGTGTAACCGGAGGATTCTGAAGGATCGAAGATCGGATCACGCTGTTTGTAGCATGATTCGACGCAGGGCTGGCATTGTGTCCATGTTAGACTACTGCCGGTGTCAAAAGCAAGGGAGAGGTCTTTCTTTGGTGATCCGAGACCTACAGTGACGACGTAATTGAGAGTGTCTAATGATAAGCCGGACTTGGCAGGAAGTGTGACTGATTCAGAGGTTGTGAATGTGTTTCCAACCGAGTTCAAGGCGATGATCCTTGCCTTGATTGATTGAACTCGGGCCTCGTCATGAGCCAGGATTTGAGATGGTGATGGTGGAGAATTTGTTCTGTGTTGTTTGTTGCATGGTCCGTGTTTGTGCACAACTTTCAGGGATGATGAGGATGGCAGCTTGTAACCTGTTAAATTAACAATTTTTTCTAAAAAAACGAAAAACTGACAAGTAAAAAATATATATCAAAAAGAATCCTAAGTTTGATGTTAGTTAGAAAAAGGAACCTTGTGAAGAGGAGTCGCAGACAGAGTCCGGTAACAAAGAACTAACTTTGATGGTGTGAAAATTATGTGTTCGTGGCGCCATGAGGTTGCGATTAACAGCTGCATTTCCATCAATGAAGGAAGAGAAGAGAACTAAACCTGTTATTACCAAAGAAAATGAGTAAAGAGATATGGATGGGGAAGCAGTGTGATTCGCCATTGAGCAAAGCATGTCTAAGTTCTGCACAAACTTTCCTTAAAGGCTCACTCTTTATATACACAGTTACACACCCTTTAAGAGCTGACTGAGAGATAAAAAAGTTATTACTAAAAAATATTCAACAAGTTTGTAAAAAGCATATAATGTTTAATTACTTGTGTTTCCGTCTGCTGAGTCCTGAGTCAAGATTTAGTCGTTTTTCTTGTTATATTAGTAGAAGAGGGTTGCTCTCTGTTTTTTAGTTACTGCAAAGATCTTGAATGTTTCTTGCCATGGCAAAAACTGGCTACGTACATAGATTTACAGACAAGGTGTAGACAAATTTAACCCAAGTGATTTAAGTTCAAAGGCGTAATTATGAGTAATATTTTAGCAAAGAAATGGTATACCCTATAGTTACATCAGTAGAGTTACACAGGTAACAATGGAAGCTAAAAACAACATATATAACATATATAGTTTTAATTTATTAGGATTTCATCGATTACCCATCCTGAAATTACCCGCTAAGAGCTCTTTTTCTACTCTTGTTTTTTTTTTTGTCAAAAGAACTCTCTTCTGCTTGAACTCACTTTATTTGAATGTTTTAATTGCAACTGATTTCATGTGCGAAACCGTTGTACCAAACGTAAACCCAGACACGGCATCTTGAGTCAAGCTTTAAGTCGCGGCTGATAGTCAAGCATGTCCCCAAACACCGATTTAACTCCCCATCATCAATTTAATACCTGCTTTTAAGACGAATACTATTGGAAAGTGGGTTAGGAAGGTGGCTTGGTTTGTTTTGATGATTTTATTATTATTACTATTATTATTAATTTATGAGTTATTACAATTATAATAATAAATATTTTTAATAAATTATTTATTTGAGTGATTAAATTTAACTTTACTATAAGACTAAGAAAAATATAATGAGTTCATCATGAAAGTACTACCTCCGTTTCAATTTACATGTCCACTTTCAAGATTTTTTTTTTTTTTTTCAAATTACTTGTCCACTTCAGTCTTCCACTTTCAATGCAAAATCATATTTCCAAAGTCAATTCTACTCCACATATCTCTTATTTATATTTTCTAGATCAATCTCACACCACATATTATGCTCATTTAATACAATTAAATTGTGAACAACCACTTTTATTAAACTGTGTAATTTTTTGAGAGTGGACATCTAATTTGAAACGGAGGGAGTACTACTTATTAATTTCCTATTTATATTTTCTGATTAAAAGTCCAAAATATCTTTAAATCCTGGATTTAAAACAGCTGTAATCCTAGACCATGACACAAAGCCACAGCCACACGCAGATTCCTAAAGAATAGTCAAAGTCACACATGGTTCCGAACTTAAGACCATTTCAGATTATTTTTCTGGAGTTACTTTATCTTTATTTTTTCATTTTTCATTTTATAATTTTGTTTCTGTCCCAGTAATTATTCTAAACTAGATTTGCATTATCTCCGAAGAACTGAGTATGGTTTTGTCTTTCGTAAAATGAAAACGAGACTACACATCTGTACTATATATATTCTTGAGGTTATATACTTTTTACATATATACTCTAAAGCTCATTCTTAATAAATTGATAACTAATTAGTGATATCAAAATTATACACATATATGAATTTAGCTCTCACAACCTTATCTTTAATATATAGTTAAAATTAAAATTAAAATTTCGGTCGATCACACGATTTTTGAGATTATGAACTTCCCTAATGTATAACATATTTGATGATTTATTTATGACAATTAAAATAAATTTAGATATTTTGATTGAAACATATCTCCTCGAACTATTTTCCGGTTCAAATGCGAGGTACCTGTCATAATAATAATAACCCGGCTTCACAATTTCATACGCGACATAAATATAAAATAAAAATAAAAAATTTTATTTCATAATAAAAGTTAATTTGATTTTTTACACATAAAAAAAGACATATTTTTATATATTATTTTTAAAATTATTTAAATAAATATATAGATATAAAATTTTTATTTAAGTTTTTTAGAAAAATAATACGTAAAAACATGCTTTTTACATCTCAAATTAAATGTAAAAATCAAAACGACTCTTATTATTATGAGACATGTAATATTTATATTTTAACTTTTAGCACACAAACACGGTGTTAGACGATGAATCTAATATCGTATATGAGTTTTCATTTTATATAAACAAAAATATATTATATAAATATATTTTTAAATAAATAAATAAATTTTCATATAAGATAATATATATTTACATATATATAATATATGCACATATATAAATTTATACACAATTATACGTAAATATAAAGATTCAATATATATATCATAAATTACATATGAAATTCACTTTAAAATTTATTTAAATCAAATCTATTATTATATTCATATTAAATATATAAAAAATTACTCCGACACTTTAAAAAACGAATATGAATTTCATGATTAGGCACACAAATATTAAACATATTATATAGTTTCATATATATTAAACATAAAAATACACTCTGCCAAATTACACAACATGACCCAATTCATAGAGGTCTAAAATACTCCCTCCGTCCTTTTTTATCTGTCCATTTTGGAGAAAAAAAAACACATACAAAAGAATAATTGATTGTATAAACTTTTTCATTAAATACCTCTAATTAATATCTTGAAAATGGTCTTGAAAACATGAATTGGAGATATATTTGAAAAACTATCATTAAATTAGTTTTGAAAGTATAAATGCACAAATAAATCGGGACAAATTTTTACTTTCAAAGTGGACAGATAAATATGGACGGAGGGAGTAAGAGAGGGCAAGAGAGAAAAAGCTCAAAAAGTAATTTGGCTTTAAGCAGCCAGTCAAGAATTGAGAAGATAAAGATATATGCTGATCTTCTCATTCTTTGTTCATCATCTTCAAAGTTGGAACAATTAAGAGATGGCAGAGGCTGTGGTCTCTTTAGCCGTAACAAGGCTAGGAGATTTGTTGATATCTCAGGTGCAGTTTTCATATCAAGTAAGAACCCAAGTGGAGGAAATCCAAACTGAGCTCACAAGAATGCAATGTTTTTTAGCAGATGCAGATAAACGACAACATGCAGACAGCAGAGTTCGCAACTGGGTAGCTGAGATCAGAGAGCTTGCTCATCGAACAGAAGATGTTATCGAAATTTACGCGCTCCGAGTTGAAAAAAATGGAAGGCTTTTTCGAGAAATTTCGAGAAGATTTGCTTGCATTTTGTGTCAATGTGTAAGCCTATATAAAGTTGGTAAGGAAATTGAAATTATAAAATGTAAGCTTAGAAGTGTTACTGCAAGTTTACAGACATATGGTGTGAGGGCTTTAGAGGGGGGAGATGCCTCGAATTCGGTTAAATTTGAAGTGCCATTGTTGCCGAGGATTAGTTATTCTCATTTGATCGAGAAAGATTTTGTTGGTATGGAGGAGGAAATGGACACATTGGTGTCCAATTTGAAGAACAAGACTGATGTGTTTGAGGTTATTTCGATATGGGGTATGGGTGGTCAGGGAAAGACTACCCTTGCTAAAAAGATATATAATCATGTCGATATTCGAGGTCATTTCAAGGCATTTGCTTGGATTTGTATCACTCAACAATTTGATAGAGAGAAAGTTCTTAAGAGCATTTTTAAACAACTTGTTCCGGGGAGAAGGGAAGAGATTTCGGACATGGAAGATAGTGAACTTGTCCGAGAACTCTACAATGTACAAAAAGATACAATGTGTTTGGTAGTTGTGGATGACATCTGGATGCTTGCCGCTTGGGAATGCCTAAGGCCTGCGTTTCCTGTTGGCGAGGAGACAGTTGGTAGCAAAATTCTACTAACTACGCGTAATATTGGAAGTGTTGCTGGTTTGGGTTCTACGTATAAGCTCAGGTCTTTAACCGAGGAGGAGGGCTTGCTGCTGCTTTCTAGAAAAGCATTTCCTCAAGGGGTTGATGCTAAAGGTGCGTTGCTCCATAACTCTCTTTCAGCTAATTATTTTATCTTACTGACAAATTGATGCATATTAGAATTTAATCCGCATTTAGAATCTAGTACAAACCTCAAAATTGGACATAGGGGTTCCAAGAAATTATCAGAAGTGTAAGAAATTGTGATTCTAACTGTATTGAGATAATTATGCAGAAATGAGGCCTGTCCTGGAGATAGAAGATGTAGGGAGGAAAATAGTTCAAACATGCCAAGGTTTACCACTAGCAATTTCTACAATAGGAGGGATTTTAAAAGGCAAAGGTTTAAGAGACTGGGAATTGATAAACAAAGATATTTCTCTGTACCTGAGTAGGGGAGGAGGGCTAAAAGAGGATGAATACTATACTGTAAGACAAGTTTTAGCTTTAAGCTATGACAATTTACCCCAATGTATGAGGCACTGCTTTCTTTATCTGGGAAATTTTAAAGAGGATGAGAAAATATATGTGGAGGAACTGTATCAACTGTGGTTAGCTGAAGGTCTGGTAAAATCTGATGATCAAGAAACAGGCGAGATGATGTTGGACAAAGCAGAACGTTACATGGTTGAAATGGCGCAGAGAAGCCTTATTGAAGTTGAACAAAGAGATGTTGGAGAGTCATGGTCAACTTTTCGAACTTGTCGTGTTCATGATCTTATCCGGGACATGTGCCTGTTTAAAGGAAAGGAGGAAAAGTTTCTCAACCTGATTGATTTTCAGCACACAAATGATATGTTGCTAAGTTCAGAATCTAAATCATCTAGAGACGTTGCCCGCATTCTCAGTCTCTATTCATACGATGATAGTCATAGATCAAGTTTTAAAGTCTTTGACGAAAATGTTATTAGACAACTTCGATCTCTTCTGTTCTTCCGGAACTACAAGAGTTCACTCAGAGAGTGGCCTGGGAAAATCCTTTGTATCAAGAAGTTTAAGCTGCTACGTGTTTTGATGCTCACTGATTTTGATTTCAGCAAAAGAAAATGCTCACCTCTTAGACGAATAGGCGAGCTAGTCTACTTAACGTATTTGAGTTTTTTGAATAGTTCACTGGAAGATCTGCCATCATCAATAGGTGATTTGAAGAACTTGCAAACACTTGATCTAAGAGTAAGGGGTGATATTAATATTCCAAATGTTTTCTGGAAGCTAAAGCAGCTTAAGCACTTGTACCTTCCTCTTCATAAAATTCGTAAACTAGATGCAGTCAAAAAATTAAGAATGGATGGCTTAAATGAGTTAGAACTGATGAGATATTTTGACACAACATACTGTGAAACAAATGATCTCATGAAACTAAGGAAGCTTCGAGTCCTTCATGTAAGAGTAATTGTCAAGGACCTTGAAGAAGTTATGAGCTTCATCAGTTCAAACTCATTGCGCCACTCTATCCTCGAAGTGAAAGATTCCAACTTATGTTCAGAAGATGGGAGTTCTTGTCTGGTACAATTGCTGGAGTGTCCCTTTATCAACAGCTTGTGGATTGATGCACATGTAGGCATACTACCTAAGAACTATGACCACAGTCATTTCTCGCGGTTACTCACTCGAATCGTCATGGTTAACTGTGAGTTTGAGGAAGACCCTATGATATTACTGGAGAAGCTTCCCAACCTACAAACTCTGCAAATGGGAAACAACTCGTATCTGGGAAGGGAGTTAGTCTGTTCTGCTCAGGGTTTTCCTCAGCTCAAAAGGCTATGGCTTCATAGGTTGCCTCACTTGACTATGTGGAGGGTGAATAAAGGTGCCATGCCTAATCTTTCTTCCTTACAGATTAACAACTGTCCTAATATGGTGATGCTTCCTCATGGGTTGATATTTCTTTCACTTCTCAAAGAGCTTATGATCGTGAATATGCCTGAGACGTTCAAAGACAGGGTTCGAGTTATTGGTCGTGTAGAAGGACAGGATTTTTACAAAATTCGTCACATCCCTTATATAAGCATTTAAGGGTGAAAGTAGATCATCTGTCGAAGTTTATGCTTAGCTTGTAATTTAGGTGTATGATTTCTATCGTGCAAGGTCACATTTTCCAACTCCTGGAAACAGCTTCTTGATACACCAAGATCCTTATATTTGAATCAGATTAGTCATTCTGCTTCTCTCTTGGGAAACCTATTCCTTTAAAAAGTAAATCATCCTTCCACACCCTGAATTGCCCTATCCCATACCTCCCATTCCCCTATCCCATACCTCCCATTCCCGTATCTCTCATCCCCATTCCCAATTTCCATTCCACCAACCATCCAACACCTTTGTTTTTATCTGTTATGTTCAACAATACAATCTCGAACAGAAGTGGTTAAATTCGGAATACTCACTCGACTTGCTGTGAAATCTCTATTACAGCGTTGGATTTGATTTCGATTTGGTTGCTAATCGTTGAAATATGACATAAGATCCATATTTTAATGAAACAATGATATGTTACAAGAACTTATATGATGCATCTGCATTTTCTATCCTGTCTATGATTTAGATCCACATGAACATGCAGTGCCTATCATTATTTATCCTTAGTTGTAGACAAGCGGATATATTCTTCTTTCATATCTGAATTTCCTTCTCTCTATTACAAGCAGGCACAGAGTATCTGGAACTAAATACATATGGATAGTATCTCATCCTTATAAGGAATATTAGACTTAAAATGAAAATTGTAGGTGTGTGAATATTAAATCTACAATCACGAAGAACAAATAAAGATTAGGTGACTGCACGGCATTTCTGAGTGCATTTTGTTTTAGGCTTTTGTAGCTTGCAGAGGAGCTCCAGCCTTAGTGGCAGTAAGTTGCTCGTAAAGGTCTCGAATTTTTAATCCAACAATGGTCTGGAAAAGACCTGTTCCATTGTTACTACCAGGGAAATCAGAATGCTTTAGCATTTGCTGTGTCACCTCACCATAGAATTTGGTTGAAATGTTACTCAAATGGCTCTCGACGTAGATGAGCTCATCCAATCTGTCGAATTGTCCATCCATCTCCAACACAGAAACCTGAGGTCAACGTGTCAGAGCAAAGCGATTGTTAATATCAAATATACTCTTGTTCTAAGAAAAACTATTGGTTAAGGGGCAAGAATGTACCTCATTGCCAAAGTAGGAGTCAGGACCATAGGCAAACTTGATGCCAGGGTACGAGCAAGTGAGTTTTCTGCCACAAGGTATCCAAGAAATTGTGGAGCCTTCATCAAACAGGTAAACTGGACTGAAAAACTCTACTCCCTCTTTCATTATCAGCTTCACTCTGAGAACCTTCCCCTCATTGTCATCGGGAATGAGCTGCGTTGGCAACACTTCTATAACTGCATCTGCATATTGTTTTTGTGGGTCTGCAAAACAAAGAGCCATTAGCTAGGAAGATCGAAGAACTATGTATCAATATTCAATATCACAAGCTGAATCAACCCTACAGTAACGTATTTGGGAAAACTGTTATTACCAATGTAAGCATCGAAATCAGGCTTTCTGGCTTCAATACTGGCTTTGATACTCTCGAGGCTGTGTCCTCTTTCTGCCATGTCCCTCTGCAGTAGGAAAAAAATAAGTCTGTTAAGATTCCAAGAACCAGGTAAATTGTAACAAAGAAGGCAGGAACTAGTGGGAAACCGGAGTAGTTTACCTGAATTTTCCATGCAAACTTAACCTCATTGCTGATATCTAAGTAGATACTGAAGTCCAAGAGATCCCTCACCCTTTCATCATACCTACATAATTTTGCAACAAGATTTAGGATACTAATACGAAGCTCTCACCTGGTTCATCCCTTTGCACGTTATAACATTAGTACCTCCGCCACATGAAAATATTAAATTTCTTTAGCTTGCTTTAACTCAGTATCAAGTTTAACGTGACTGATCCGATGTTCATGTCTGTGTGCAATATGCCCATATGTTTAGTACCTAGGAAGATACTGATGGAATCTAGATGACAACTGTGTTCAGACTTCCTCGTACAGAACTAGAAAGCAGAAGCATAGAGGATGTGGATTTCGAAATTTAATTTAATTTTGATGATTTTATAAAACTAGAATTAAGCATCCCACCAAATAATTTCTTTAATTTACTAACATTTTTCCCATGGCAGAATCATAAACACTAAAATACTGGAGTACATGCTAAAAACATCAGTAGATACTATAAAAAAAAAATGCTTTTAACTTTGTCACCTCCAGTTTTACTCAAGTTACATCTAAACGGAAATGTTAGAGGTACCCAAATATTTATTATATGGCATATTGATTGATGATATTAATTGTATTATGTTGAATTGATTTTCCTGGATTGCTCACAACATCATTCGGTGGCACTATTTGGTAAATCTTTGTAGTGATCATATATCAATGTATCAAGTTGTCTTTGACCTTTATCAGAACATTAAAGTTCTTTGCTATCATATATAATCTACAGTGACTAAATTTACAATGAATATTGATAATGAATAATAATGGTACGAAAACTAGAAGATATTGCACTTACATTGGGTGTAGTCCTTCGATGACAAGGATCTTTGGTGGCTTGATGAGCTCTGGAGGGTCCAAAAGGCCAGAAACATGGTTGTAGATAGGCTTCTGAACAGCAATGCCTTCTTTAATAGCCTTAACTTGTTCATACATAAGATCAAAGTCATTGGCTTTGGGGTCAAGTGCTGTGACTCCCTTCTCTTTTCTTCCAGTTCTGTCAAGTGAATGATAATCATCCAGACATATGACAGTTGTAGTGTCACTGATCAAGGTGTTTGAATCAGGGTTCCCTCCTCTTGGTGGTTCTGCAGCACCTCCGAAAACACTTGTCAGTCTCCTCATAAAAGTACTCTTTCCGCAACCTGAATCAGCTGCTAAACCAATCACAATTGTTCCAGAGTCTGCGCATGTTATTACTGAGCTGCCTGATCTCCTGTAGTTTGTTTTCTTGGAGCCACTGCTGTAGAAAAAGACTTGATTTTGGTGAAATCCTAGGTGGGATTTTGCTGGTGTTGAGACTGAGTAGCTTGAGTTCAAAGACTTGACATTGTAAGCTGTGCAAACAGCCATCTTTTCTGGCTTAGTAGTTTGACAGTTAACTCTTTCTCTTCAAGAGGATTCCCAAGTCGGAATTTCTCAGTATATTATGTGATGGTTTTTGTGAGCATTATCAAATGGGGTTATGATTCTTGTGTGTATTTTAAGTGGAAGAGTTGAGTTTGAAAGATATGATAAAAGAATAAGAGGTTATGGTTCAACAAAAAACATGAGGCCATTTTGGTTGGATAGAAAAGTTCTTGAAATGGTGAGGGGGATGCTGATGTGTCACTGTTTGAAGATTCCTCTTTCTACCCTTTGCTTTGGACAAGTTTGCAGGTAATATACTCATATCAAGGTGAAATGAGAGAGGGGCATGGTTGTACTTCACCATTTTGCATCGGGGTAATCTTGTCATTTAGTGTTATTTTCTGTTTTGATTTATAGTTACTATATTTTGCTTGTATGTGAGGAAAAGGAAAGATGAAATTGTTGATGAGGTGAGGCATATATGTGATAAATATAGGCATGGGAGAAGCTTGGTGGTCATTGGTTTGCAGTTTGGATATCTAGCTTGCTAGGTGGCGTCAAGCTAGTGGCCACTTGAAGATGAGGAGATTATGGTGTGGAGTGGAAATGTAGAATGAAATGGAGCATAGGAAGAAGTTGTTAGGAGATATGGAGGCTGTATGTCTACTCTGTGCCATCCAATGTAAATTTTGGACAAATCAAGTTGACAAGTATGCATGTATTTGGAATTAAAAGTAAGGAGTTATTCAGATATTTTAATTGTACTTATGATGGAGTAAAGGGTTTCTGTCATTAGCTTTGGTTGTGCAAAAAAAAAAAAAAAACTCTCAACTTTAATTTCAGATATTTGAGCTGTATCTTTTCACACTTAATAACCCAGAAAATAAAAAATGAACCGCACATATGCAGTGTAAACTGTGAAGGGAAAAACACATATTCATAACCTAAGAGATTAATAAAGTTAACTTCAACATTTTGCATCCTGAAGTGCTTTTTCTATTTTAATCAAAACTAACAATCTCTTTAGAGAAAATATGAACAAAGCACTGGAAAAGTAGGCACTGAAGCACTCATGAAGCTGCAACACCAAAAATATCCAACTGCAATCCTAATTGGTGATCATGCATCACTTGTGCCCTCGAAAATATAGGTACACTTTCTGCAGAGACAAATTAAGAGAAAACAATAAGTAACCACATCATTTGGGCACCAAATTACATGGGTTCTGCCATACCCCTTTTTTCTTGATGAACTCCATGACAACAAACACAAAAAGAAGGAATTTGATTAGAATTTCCCCGTTCACTTGTTAATTGTTTGTTTGTTGGCTCTACTTTGCTAAACTTATTGAATAACATTCCATGTTAATTTCAGCAACTCAAGATTCAATACACAGTAATTCAACATTTTAATTGGAATATCATGTTGTATCACCCTCTTAAAAGAACACAAAATTGTCAGGAAATCAAGAGGATGACTGCAATTTTTCTCTGCTAATTGAGTGGCCATCAAAATTGAAACTTGGAGAAATTATGGCATGCATCAATGAGAAGAACAAAGTACTGGCAAAGTCTACTGACTAAAAATAGAATGTAAGTTTCTTGCTCACCTGAAGTACCCACAAGCTCAAAAGTGATTCGAGACAAAAGAAAGCAAAGCCAATTAGATAGAAGACCTGCCAAAACAGAAATATAGTATATACAGAATAAGACATGGAAACATATAATTCAAGGCCTCCGTATGGTTAAATTATAGTATCAAATTTTGGAAACCCAAGTCACTGTTAAAACTAAAAAGATCAATTTCTAGCTAGGATGTTGCAAATGTGCTACATTGTCATGCATAATGGTCAGAACTTCATCAATAATACTATCCTCTTACTGACCTATTTCCTTATTACCGTTAAAGTGTAGAAATGAATGAATAACGGAGATACTTCGAATTTTATCATGTCAAAATTTGAAACATCTCTAGGTCAAGTGCATTAGAGAGTTGTGCTTGAGCACATTGAGCTTCATCTCCAATTTTTATTACAATATATATGGAACTTACCCCCACCAAAACATGGTCAGAGAAGACATCAACAGCTGCAAGAATGCCCCTGAAAAATTTGCAAAAGAGAAAACCATTAATTCAAGATTCAAAGTATGATGTAACGATCATCAATGAGCAAGGAAAAAAATCTCCAGAAAAAGAACTCACGTCAATGACTTCCCATGGAAGACAATGGGAGGAGCTATGGCAGCAAATATGCAAAAGGCAATATGGAGCTGCAACAACAAAGAAAGACTTGTAATAAACAAAATGTAGCTGTTCCAAAGGATGATTTGGTAACTGAACTCACCATGTAAAACAGAAAAAACCAACTGAACTTCAAAGCACTGTCTGTCCTGCAAACCCAAAACAAAAAAAACATTGCATTCAAAAAGTCATTCATGCAACATAACACAATAACCAAAGCAGTAATAATGTCAATGATACTTATGCAAAAAAAAGAAAAGAATAATGTATGTGTTAAGCCACCAAAAAGTAGTGAAAAGAAGAACTAGTCATGTGGTGATAACCTCTATAATGCATATTATTTGATAAACCAATGTCACCAAGATGAAATTATGATAATAATATAAATATTGAAAAACTACAAGCAGCTATTCTAGTATACTGTGCTAAGATTTAGGTGCAACAAAGAATAGGATTGATATCGGAAGAGATAGAAACAACCTCTAAAATATTGACATGAGGAAGACAAAAGGTTGAATTTTAAACAATACATAATGACGTTAAAGACTGACATTTCATGAATCTACTGAAAAACGCCATCAAGTAAGATAAGCCAGCATATTAGATTGACCTTTAGTTATGTTCAAGTCACTGGCTGCCGTTCATAAATCAGTTCAGCATATTTTAGAGGGTCTTTGTAGATAAAGAATTACACCCGATATTGCTAAGACGCTTCTTACATCATGTGGTCATGGCAATGCTTTGACCAATAGTTTGACTTAGAGGGTGTTGAAGAGACTATACACATTTTAAATTTTAAAGTCGTCATGGTTTGCAGAACGATATAGTTAGCAGGTGATATTAGGTAGTTAAACTTTGGTGTCATCACTGACAATCCTGTGGATTAAACAGACAGCGTTCAAATTAAACATTTTACAGTTATGCCCATTTAAAAATAATTCTAAGAATTGGACAAAGATGGTGTGATTCTCCCTGTCTCAATTAAATGTACTTACTCTAATCTTTTTAAACACACGAAAGAACCAAGAGAAGGAATGTTGATACCTCATTGCACGATATAGTGGTCTGTACCACAAAACATATGAAAGTGGGCATCCAAGTAGCATGTAGATAGTGGCAAGGAAGAAAATCTTAACACCTACAGATACTCAAACATGTTAAATTCTCCGAAGCTTTCTAACCACATACTGATTTTGCCTAATTAGAAAGGGAAAAAAAAAAGTAAAATATAATTTTCATAATATAAAACTTACCGCCATGCTTAATCCAACAAACAGTCACAGCAATGAGGTTAAATACAAGACAAATGTTAATACCTGCATGGACATAACAAAATAATCATCAAAAAAATAAATACAGCAAATGAAACTCTCTAAAGATTATCACTTTAAAAACAAAAAATAAATAAATCCCAGCGGTCATATTACAAACCATTGAAGAATATTTTTGACCAATCTCCAGTTTGGTTCATAAGCTTAACAACATTGCACGAATTGACAAAAAAATTAACTTGATTATCATGTCTAAGCACATATACCGGAATATAACACAGTTTCGTGTATTGTTTTATGTATTTAAAGAAACTGATTCTAACAATCCAACAGCCTGGCATGCATAGTAGACCTTAGATGTCCTCTTAGAACTGGAATTTTCTAAAAGGGAATGAATTAACAATTCTAGAAACAGGCTAGCCAGATACTTAGACTATAGACAGCAACTTCCATTTTTCTTCAGAGGCGGCAACTTCCATATCTTTACAGACAGCAACTTAGCATGTCACATGCATACTTAAAAAATCATACACTATAGCTGAGTAACAGCACCAGCTCAAAGAACTGTAAGCATCCAGAAAAAGATAACTAAATCATCAACACACACTCACACACCAACAACTTAAAAATTATACCTAACCAGCTGGCAAAAGCCAAATACTGCAACCTCTGAGCATTTACTGGTATCTCATTAGCAATATCATGGTGTATAATTGGAAAAAATGGAGGCCAGTTTTTATCATCTGCTGGGACATTGGCTGAGTGGAGCATAGAAGAAGGCAAATCAAAAGAAGAATTTAAAACGTTCCACGGTCCCATTAACAGAATTATGGTCAAATCATAGCTTACCACCGGCAACAGCATCTTCTCTGCGTTTGAGGTCCTGTTAAAAGTACAAAGCAATATATACTGTCGATCATATGATATCAAAAGAAAGCAAAGAAACACAGATGGATCATTAGCATGATACATCAAGAAATAAGTACTTAATAGGAAACTTTAGAACTAACCCTTTCCCTCTTCTTTAGTTCTGCATCCCAAGCTGCTAGCTCTTTCTCCTTTTTCTTAGGATCCTACAGAACAATATACCAAAATAAACAAGGATGTCGGACAAAATTTAAGAAAGTTACATCACAAGGGACAGTTAGTTCCTTACTTTCATTGAATCTAATGGTATATCCACATTTGCATCATTTTTTTGGCCAAAACCCAGGGTATTGGCAACCATTTTTGGGATACGCGACTTCGATCCAGGATCAGCATTGCCATTCTGCAACAAACACAGCAAAATGTTATTTAAAACACATACCACTAACATAATATTAGTACATAACCCAACTCATAACAAAACCATCTCTAGTTATTATACCAAAGAAAGTCACCTTAAGACCAAAACAATTGTAGTATTTCTCTACAGTAGTCCATATCATAATCTACTACGAATTAAACATTATGTGCAAAGCAGGAATGAATGAACATTAGTAGGTAAAAAGAGCAAAGATCAAATTGGCTGGAAAGCAAGGAAGACGTTAGATGAGCAGCTCAGACTTGACAATGAAACTTAAAAGCTCTTTAACAATATGGACTTTAATAGGAGTTGATATCAGAGTAGTTGACTATTTTCCTAGAATTGAGAGATTATGCAATTGCAAATTTGGGGTCTAGTAAAGGGGTAAATGTTGTTAGTTGCTACTTACTTTAGTTTATCAGTTAGTTGCTACTTACTTCAGTTTGTTTTGGTGTATCATCCCTTGTGTCGTTATCCTTTATTCCTTTGCATTAGTGCTAATTTTACTGGTCGATAAAAACTATCACTCAGTGTTGTTTCTTTGTTTCCCATCTCTGTACAATTGCTGGTATTGTGTTAAAACAAGGGCTTCACAAAAATGATATCCCTCCCTCCCTCTCTACCTATCTATCTATCCCTCTCTCTCCCAGCCTCTCTCTCTCTCCCCCCCCCCCCCCCCCTCTCCACCTTCCCTCCTTGTAGGATCAGGCTGTACTTTAAATATATATTATACGAAGAAATATAGTTCAAATTAGTTTTGATTATCAGTCATCACCCATATATAATTGCATTCAACCAACCAAATCATCACAATTAGGTAAATTGCTAGTAACTAGAAAATGATTCGAAACATACAAAACCGCATCATGTCGCGAAACCCCAGATCTCAATCACTATAATATAATAATCCAGCAGAAAATTAATATTAACATCATAGCAGCAACTGAAGCATGCATGATGCACTAAAATAATCAAAAAATTCCCACATATTAATTCAGTCCTCAATTACTCACATTGTAAACACCCCCAACAAATAATAAACAAAAGAAAAATCAGACCATACTAAAAATAGATAGATCTATAAATAAAATAAGATAATAAAAGAAACAAGAAAACACACAGTACTACTGAATTTCATAAAAGTGAAGAAGTGAGTAATACCGAGAATGGATTGACGGCTTCCTCATCAAACGGGTTTTGATCGTCCCTGCGATTCATTCTCTCTCCCGTACTAATTACGCAAAATCTCTCTCCCGTTCTCTCTCTTTCTCTCTGGGCTGAGAGAGATGTATGGTATGGTGGTGTGTATTAATGTGAGTCGTGACAAGTGAGTAGATAGTCACTATGTAAGTTGTTAACTTTAATGTAGCGTAATATGCTGATTTCGGTTTTCATTATTTGCAAACTCGTCCCCCATTTTTTTTTTAAAGGTAAAAACCGCGTAAAATTACATTTCCGTTATGGTTTTTACGCGTTTACTAGTTTTTTTATATAATAATGAAATAGATTCAATTTTAAAATTATAATATTATTTTTTAATAATTCAGGATATTAACACATTTATAATATTTTTGACAATATTTAACTATTTGATATTCAATAAAATATCGTGCATGAAACAGTTGTTATACATATAAAAATTGTACCGTTGTCAAGTTTGACAAAACTATTACTTTTGCCAAGAAATTAAAGAATATAAGAATAATTCAAATTCATATTATTCCTCGAAATAAATTAACTTAGACTCAACTAAAAAACGGGGAACAAAATTTTCTTTTTCAATTAACGTTAACTTCTGTACTAATTCATAACCGACAGATACCCCCAGCGTAAAGCAGTAGCTGCAGTACTATCACATTAATAATCCTAGGGGTATAATAGTAAATACACATGCATAGTTACACACGCGATATTTTCTCCCATATTCATAAACCCTAAATAAGACCCAGCCTCCCTCTTTCACTTGCAGAGGGCTTTTGTGGTTTTTGCTTCTGGGGTCTTTGCTTTGTGTAACCTATACATACACACCCATTAAGCTGATTCTCCAAGCAAATCCACAAGAATCCCTCAAAATGGCGTTTGACAGTGAGAAAAAATCCAAGAAAAAGGACAGAAGTGAGCAGAAAAGAAAGCTTGATGACACTGAAGAGGTCCAAGATGTTGTGGAAACTAAAAAAGACAAGAAAAAGAAGAAAAAGGAGGCAGCTCTGGTTGATGGGTCAGTGGTTAATGGGTCAGATGGGAAGAGTAGTGCCAAGAAAATCAAGAAGGTGAAGAAAAATCAAGAAGAGGAGGGAAAGATTGATGGGTCGGGTCAAAATGGGTCAGATGAGAAGAGTGGCAAGAAAATCAAGAAGGTGAAGAAAAATCAAGAAGAGGGGGGAGAGATTGATGGGTCGGGTCAAGATTCTGGTGGGGAGGTTAGGGAGAGTAGTGAAGGTGTTGTGGTGTCTGGGAAAGGTATTGATGATTCAAAGTTTAGACCTCTGAGGTCTTTTGAGGAAGCTGGGCTTCCTGATGAGGTAATGGAGTGTTGCAAGACTTTCGACAAGCCTTCGCCTATTCAGGCGAATTCGTGGAGGTTTTTGTTGGAAGGGAGGGATTTTATTGGGATTGCGAAGACTGGATCAGGTTGATAGTTTTGTGGTGTTTTGGTGGTTTGGATTTTGTTTCTGGCTGCTATTTGTGTTTGTGAAACATGTCAATTTTGTGCTGTTGTATTATTGTATATGACTATATCAGTTATTCATGTATGTGTAATTGTTGGGTATTGTTCTTGTATGTGCTTATGTATGATTTTGTGATTACAGGTAAAACATTGGCATTTGGGGTTCCAGCTATTGTCCACGTGCTCAACAAGAAGAAAAACAAAACATGTAAACGGGTGAATCCGCAATGTCTTGTTCTTTCGCCGACTAGGGAGCTAGCTCAGCAAGTGAGTATCCTTATACTAGAGTATTTTAAGGCTTGCACTGTTTGTTATTCCAATTTAAACAAGGTTCAGTTTGACCGGGGATGCTAACTCTTTGGATACGTCAAACTCTGACTGTATAGTGTAACGTGCATCTTAAAGTGAAAATATTATCTGTGCGAAAGGAATTGGATATTTCCTACGTTGGTGTAAGGATTTAACATGCTTTTGAAGAAGTTACGTGTTTAGAATTATGATCCTTGAATGTTAATAGTACTTGTAAAATTTACTCTAGTAGTGCCCAAATTTTCCTCTTCTATGAAGAATCCCTAGAATCTATACAGTTTTTGCTGTTAACTAAGGCCATAAAAACTTTTCAGGAACTTATTGTCTGGACTGCGGATATGTAGGCTACAGTTGGTGACACACACTATGCCTTCATAAATAGGGGCAGTATTTTTAGGCTTTTAAGGAATCCCCTATCTTTCTTATGGTGTGAATTTAGGTCTCATACCAGGATCTACCCAACTTCTCTCCAAGATTTTCTGATATATATATATATATATGTGTATATTGATCTTTTTCTCGTCATGTATGATTATTTGTGGATGATACTCTTTTTTATGAACAATTATGTTATAGTCGAAATTGTATATGTAAAATTTGAGGAAGATGTTATATAATATAAATTGAGGGTGAAGTTATATATTGAAGCTTATTAGGGGAGGTATAAGCCATAAAGGATGTGTGTGAGCCATATTAAGGTTTTAGCCTTTTGTCATAAACAGGCAAGGGTTTAGGTTCAATCAGGGTGGAGATTCAATTTGTTTTAGGGAAAGAAGTTATTTTACTTTACTAAGTGCCTTCTCGGGCTTTTAGTAATTTCATTTATTTGAATATTAGGATTGCTGGTCTCATGTGAATCTAAATTTCAAAGATTTGTAATTGAAATTAATAGTAAATTGCTAATTTTGGAAATTTGTATGACTAATTTTTTTTTAAAACTTGCTTGTTAACAGATTTCAGATGTCTTATGTGATGCTGGTAAACCCAGCGGGGTAAAATCAGTTTGTATTTATGGTGGAACCTCAAAAGGACCGCAGATTTCAGCTCTCAAATCTGGAGTGGTAATATCTTTATTTCTTTTACTCTTATGTCGATTGACTTGATTTTATAGCTTCCTCCAGTTAGGTACCTTAATAGTGT
This sequence comes from Daucus carota subsp. sativus, assembly GCF_001625215.2. NCBI lineage: Eukaryota > Viridiplantae > Streptophyta > Magnoliopsida > Apiales > Apiaceae > Daucus > Daucus carota. The sequence continues at coordinate 55,661,200 of NC_030382.2, forward strand.
ATACCCTTTACTGAAAGCATCATTTTTATATTAATTTCACCTGGTTCTGACGAAGTTATATGAATAAATAACTGACCATATCATTTCTGCTGGAAAGAACTAGTCTGCAATTTAGAATGTGATGCATGTTACGGAGCTGCTCTTTACTGTTTATGGAAGGAGAAAGGGTTTTTTCAACAAATTAACTGTTAAGCTCAAATAATGATTTAATTAAGAAATCAGATGTAATGGAGCAGCAGTGTTCCACTTATTTTGAAAATAAATGAAGCTTCTTGTTATGTTTGTGATATGTAAGTGATTTTTTGGTTCATGGACATGCCTAATGTATTATCTACTAATCAATTTAATTCACTTCTGTTATAATCTTGCCTCTGCAGGACATTGTAATTGGAACTCCTGGTCGTTTAAGGGACTTGATTGAGATGGGTGTATGCTACCTGAAGGATGTATCTTACGTGGTAAGAATATCTGCTACCTTCTCTATCTTGACATTATCAAGGGTAGTGATAGCCATTTTGTCTGGTTCTTTTCTGTTACAGTGCTGATCTAGAATTTTGTGATTTATTAATCTTTTCCACAATTAAATATTTTCCTGATGACTGAGAAATTTCAATTTGTGAAGGCAATGGAACAGAAAGCTTTTCAATTCTGAAGATCTTAGTTTGAGATTTCTCTATATTTCTTTTATATATTTTGTTAGATTCTCGACAATTTGAAAGTCCTCAATATGCTCAAAGCAAGAAAAAGGCGCTGCATTAAAACCAGTAGATTACTTTGAGGCGGACAAGTTAACATATATGGAATCCTTTTCATGTCTACTCCCTCCGTCCCATATTAATCGTCTCGTTTGGCTTTTTCACAAATATCAAGAAATTTTTTTTTGCAGCTTTTGGACTGACTTACCCTGTTCATAAACTTACAAGTTACAAGTAATTACATCATATGTGAGCCAAATAAGAAAGAGAAAAAGAGTGGAATAATAATTCATTTATTATCTTTTAGCTTTTAGAAAATGTAAATCAAGTATCGAAATTCTCATTTTATATATTTTAAGGGCGGGCATATAAGCTATATAAAATAGGTACAGGAATGAAGACATAATTATAGGACAAACTAATGGGAAAATGTTGGACATAGGTAGTAAGATATTAGGAACTGTGTTTTGCATTGATGGGTCCAACATCTGTTCAGTTGCTTGTTTTCTTGGATTAATAATTTAGTTCTTAGCTATTTATATCTGTGCTTTCTAATTCTGGATTAATTTATTTGTGATCATTATTATCATCTTTCTTTATAGTCGTTCAGTTGTTGATTTTATTTTGAAATGGTTGCCCGTGTGTGGTATTGTTGCTTCTATATGTTGACCTGGGTTGATGACCCCTGGTAGGTATTAGATGAAGCTGATAGAATGCTTGACATGGGATTTGAACCTGAAGTGCGCGCCATACTGAACCAGACAAACTCTGGTAGGACATGCACTATATTTTGGTTGATCACCTGATCAGCAAATTTCTTATTCTAATTTGCATCTTGCTTATATTTTAATTTGTAGCTTGCCTAGAAAAGCCTTCTAATTACTAGTTTTGTGATATAAGTGAAGTTTTGTTGGAGGTATCTATATAGAAAGTATTGTGATCTGAAAAGTATATAATTACTGTTTTTTTTTCCCAAGTTATAATCACTGTTTTCCCCACCCCCCTTATATTCCTCTATCCCGGGTGATTGGAATTTTATCTTTTAACACCACTTTTACACGTCTTACAATTGTCAGATTTATATTTTGCATGTGGCTAATACTTTAAGCTTTCCAGTACGTCAGATGATTATGTTCAGTGCAACGTGGCCTGTATCTGTCCATCAATTAGCTCAAGAGTTCATGGATCCTAACCCAGTCAAGGTGCATTGAAGTGCTGAATACTTTATTAATACCTTTTTGATTTGCCATATATTAAAACAAATATTCCCACCGTCCTCTGGATTGTTAACATTTTTGAGAGCGGGTTCGGCACGATTTGTAAGGCTCATGTATAGTATAGTTTCATTATTTATTTTAACTTTTTTTTATTGTGAATAAAAATTTAAAGGTCAAACTTTTATTCAGAATAAGAAAATTTCAAAAATAAGTTATGGAACTAAGTATATTTTATGTACGTCTTAAAATGTGTGTCAAGCAATGTGAAAAAAAGTGTTAACAATCCAAAGGGACGGAGGGAGTAACAAACAAGACTTTCTATTGTTGTTGTATTTGGATTACCACTAAACAAATCTTTGTTTCAGGTGGTTGTAGGATCTGAGGATTTGGCTGCCAACCATGATGTCATGCAGATTGTGGAGGTACATCAGTAACCACAACTATATATATTTGTATGAATGTATAGTCATTCTTATTGCTTATGTTATCTTTTGATTACTATTCTCTTGTTAAAATGTAGGTCTTGGAAGATCGTGCACGAGATGAGCGTTTGGTCACTTTGCTAGATAAATACCACAAGTCTCGGAGGTGCTTAATAAATTTATTTTGATGTTCCAGTAATTTGCCTTATTCGACAAAGTCCATTTTTCTCACGGTGTTACATTTTTAAGTTTGTATTGTGTCATCACAGAACTGCTTGTAAGTTTTTCTAGTGTTAATTTACTTTTTTGCTGCCATATTACCTTTTTATGTGCAATAGTTCACAACTCACAAGTTCAAATGCTTTAAAGTTGGAGTATTGGCTTGTGTACTGTGATTCAACCCCTAGTCTAAGCTAATGCAGGGACTTTTATGTTTGTGCAGTAATAGAGTCTTGGTTTTTGTGCTGTACAAAAAGGAAGCATCCCGAGTTGAAACTATGCTGCAGAGAAGGTATTTTCTATTATAACTTCATGTTGTTACTGGATGTGTTTGTAATTAAATATTTCGAGTTGAGTAAATATAAACTCTTATGCAGACCGAAAATTATTCACTATGCAAGTATATTGATTTTGACAAACATATATGTATTCATTGACATTGATCTATCTGATATCCAGGGGTTGGAAAGTAGTTTCTATTAGTGGGGATAAAGCACAACATGCACGTACAAATGCACTGTCATTATTCAAGGATGGAAGCTGTCCTCTCCTGGTATGTCAGTTGCAGAAAAGTACTAAATATTATGAATTTGGTAGATATTTATATTTTTTTGTTTATGTTCTACTCCCTCCGTTTTGAAATATAGGTCGCTTGACTTTTTGGCACACACTTCTAAGTCCTTTGACCGCATAGTCAAAATTATTATTTTTAAAATTATCTTTCTTTGAATTATAATATTAATCATATATTTTTATTCAAAAAAAAGAAAATTCCAAAAATAATGATTTTTACTATGCGGTCAAACGACTTAGAAGTGTGTGTCAAAAAGTCAAACGACTTATATTTCAAAACAGAGGGAGTAGTATCTTTTTGTACCATCAAGTTACAAGTTATGAATATACTTTTAACTTCCACTGGAAAAATCTTTGGCATGGTAAGCAAGATCACGAACCAAAAAGAAAATATCAGACAATTTTCAATGATGTCCTGATGATGCTATATTTCACAGATAGCAACTGATGTGGCTGCTCGAGGATTGGATATTCCAGATGTCGAAGTAGTTATAAATTATAGTTTTCCACTAACAACAGAGGATTATGTCCACCGAATTGGAAGGACCGGACGAGCTGGTAAAAAGGGTGTAGCACACACATTCTTCACAAAGGAAAACAAGGTAACTGTCCAATAACTTATCACTGGCTTTACATTAAATTTGAGTGAACTGTTGATGTTATTGTTGGGCTGTTTTTTATGCAAACTCATTCATTTTAGGGACTATCCGGTGAGCTGATAAATGTTTTGAGAGAAGCTGGACAGGTTGTACCAGCAGCACTTATGAATTTTGGTACACATGTTAAGAAAAAGGTATATTTCTTTTTCTCCATATTTATTTGAGCTTTCTCATGGTATTTCACTCTTATAACCAGGTAAAAGCAGTTGTTATATTCAGAAAAGCTAGTAAAAATCACTGTAATATTAAAACAAGCACGCACTATTGGTTTGAGGTTTAATCATGTTAGCATCTGTAAAGTTCATAAATAGTATGCTGTACATTTGTGCTGGTAAAAAAAAATTATTCTGCAAGACTTGAGGGGTACTCATATTCTTCCTTGTCCAGCTACGCTATTTTTTTATGTAACAAGTTGAGTTTTCATTTGTCTCTTGTTTTTGTCGATTTAGGAATCCAAGCTATATGGAGCACATTTTAAGGAAATTGATGCAAATGCTCCCAAAGCAACAAAAATAAAATTTGATTCTGATGATGAAGATTGATTCTAGAATTATGCAAGCGGAATCGGGAAATTGAGTTCTAGGATCTTCCAAGTTCTAATATCCAGTTTATTGTTGGGTAGTAGGCAATTTTGACATGGGTAGTAAGAGAATATTTTTTTATTGAGCAACAGACTTGATATATTTATAGAGTACATTACAGTGCACTAGTCGGAACTCGGATGTTGCATGCCCGAGCATTTTAACAATACCATAATAGCAGGTTGTATGCTTTTCATTGTATAGACCCTTTTTTTCTCTTATATGCCTCGGATGTTATTGTTGGCATTTTGGATTATAATTTTCTAAAAATTAGTGAGCAATAATCACTATAGAGTCTCTTTATGATTTGACTCCAACACTCTTCCTCAAAATACATCTCTATCTATTTTATGTTCTTATAAGCTTCACGTATTTCACAGCTAAGCTATATATGTCTCACTACATATTAATTGTGGGTGCATGTTAGAGGCAAAATAAAATCAATATATATATTAGTATAAATGTATAATATTATATGAGGAAGAGAGTTTTAGAGCTCTTAAATTCACAAGCAATATATAGGAGATTCTTAGAACTTTCGGGACCAAACTCTTTAAAATTTAACTTGATGATGAACGGAGCATCCTGGTAGTTGCTGTGAGACGTTCATTTAAATTTAATGTTGCTAATTTAAAGTGAATTTGGACTTTATTTTTGTAATTAGTAGAATAGTAATTTTCAAAAAAGTTATTGTGCTAACTTGCTAAGCTGGAAAATATGAATTAATTTATCACGGTCCAAAAGTTTGGGTATTTTGAAAAAAATATTCAAAACACGGATATTTTTACAAATTTCCCTTAAATATAAACTTTTATTTGACAGAATATTTAGTTTTTATTATATATGTGTATAATTACCTGAATTTAAATTAAAGAAAATATGCTTTATCGCTTGCGTTTTCTCAAATTAAAAAACTTAAACCAGTCACCTTAAAAAAAAACAGGCTACACGAGTGCAATATATGTATCAGGGTAAAGCAAAATTCCCTAAACAGCACGATCACACGTTATCTCCTGTACAAATGACTAAATGAGTGAAATTTACACACTTCAGGTAGTTGACAAAAGGTCATCTAAAGAATCAAGATTCTCTGTTCCTGTGAAAGGAACAAGTCTCGTGTAAGTAAGAACTGATCTATTTGCTAGTCGCTATACACGATGTTAGCTATTTCCAAAATTGGTCACATTTGTCAGAAAAGGTATATTGGGTATGTGCTCACCAGCTTCCCTGTACCACATCATTATGGGTTTGGGGGAGAGGAGGAAGAGCGGGGGAGCAAAGTCAAGGCCACCTCTGGCCATAGTGTAGTCCGCCCCAGGAGTAAAGCTAATGCTAATGCATTACTAGACTTTCACACTGCCATTTTGTTTTGATGCATTGCTATATCCTAGAAACTTGAAGACCTTTCTTTTAAAAATTTGAGCTAAGCTCGCAACCTCTGATTCCCTCATATTCCTAATCACTGTATCCGACTGCCATAACCACTTGCCTTTCCGCGACAACCTATTGGCAATATCGATAGTCAAGAAGGCCATGTCTCTGCTGTTGGTCAAGACTCGCAAAACTGGAGCAGAGTATTGAGCATTAGACACCAATCTATTCAAAAAAATCAGTGCTTCCCGAATCAGCAAGGTTCTGAAAGCACAGAGAAAGAAGAGATTGTCAGAAATAATGAGGTGTGCAGAAATAATACTGGAAAGTTCTGGCCAAAATCTTTACAACAAAAATATTACATTAGATGTTTGTAAATCACTTGGAAAACTTGGCAAGTTGCTCTATAAACCAAATTGGTTTTTGTCACTTGAAAAAGAAGACTCTATAATGGTTATATTCATAATGACATTTGTTAGGTATATTCATGGTGACATTTGTTTATACCATACCCCAATCAAACAATTGATAGCCCCAAAACAAAGAAGCAGATTAAGGTAATAGCGCCATCAAGAAAAGCTGATATAAAGCAAAGCAACTAAAAAATATACATGTTAACTGCCATAAGCACCATACTAATGGACAGAACATCTGCAGCAGAGGGGGAAGTATACAATAATGACTTACCGCTCTCTGAAGATTTCAGATGAATGATTAGACTCTGAGGCCTCCACATCCATCTCCACTACCAACATCTTCAGTATTAGTGCAAGGAAATTGGTCCTCTTTGAAAACTCATGACTTAATAGAATTTCAAGGCCAGATTTTCCTGAAGACACTAGAAAAGCCAGCAAAATAATAGCATTCCTTCGAAGTTGCAAGACCTGATATGCAATAAAAAGTTATTGAAAATTAATGCTATATGAAATCATTCTCAAATTCATTGTTTATCTAATACCCAAACATTTAATGAGTTCAAGGAAATCTATCAATGGTGCAAACCTGAAAACCACAAGTCTCGGTATAAAGCTTACCAGTGTACCATCTCCATGGCAAGGTAGACAATCTGCCACGCCCTCCAGAATTTCACAGAATTGTTGAGTAGTTGAAGCCTTTCTTCCGTCAGCGATGGCAGCTCCAGCATTCTCCATCTCGTCTTTACAGCCAGAACAGAACATTGACATTATTGGCGGACCTTCATTCAGCAAGAGAGCATAAGATATTTGGAATAGCCCTACTTAAAAAGTTGACCAATACAAGCTCTACAAAGGATACTGTGTCAATATGCTGAAAAGCAACATCAAATTGCCACATAATGACATAAATAATGCTGCAACATTATTTAAGAAAGAGGTTGATGACTCCATCACTGTTCTGTACTTCTATTCATGATCTATCCGAAATATTTGTAAAGTTTAATCAGCAAAAAGGAGCATTTTAAACATAAATACAGAAAGCACAATGATAAGAGATGTAAGGCAAATACAAAGACATTTGGAATGTGTTCCTATTATCTAGTAAATAACATATTTAAAAAATTCATAATAGTTAAGTTGCAAGGAAGGTAAAGACTAAAGAAAGTAAATACTAGAATTATAATAATTATGATACTTTTATGAGCCCAAGTATATGGAACATCAACTCCACATCGATGGTAACTACTAACTAATACATAGAAAAAGATTAATAAGAAAGCTCAGGAAGGGTCCAAGACTGTTGAGCTGCACAAATCAAATGCAAACTTACAATTTAGTAGCAGATACACTAGATGCACAGCCTGCTTTTGCACACGCAGGCCAGAATCCTTTCTCAAAAGTTGTGAAACATTATGAAAATCCACCACTTCTACATATCTAAAACAAGCAAATTTATTCAAAATCATTAAACAAAACAATGTACATCTAATACTAGCACTTGTTTAAAATTTACAGAATATGCTCTTACCTCTCCCTTTCCAAATAAGCATTAGACATCATCAGAATGATATTCATAACAGTAATTGCTTCAAGCCTTACAGGTTCTTCATGGCGTCGAATAGTAATCTGTTGCATAAATTTAAATAGAGAAACCAAGTCTATCTCAGTACTTGACAATGTAGAGTAGCATTCATGTGCTTCTTGCTTGAATACATTTTCAGGGTTAATGGGTCTAAACATTGCATCTGCAGTCCCAGTGGCATTCCAGTAAAACAGCTTATTGTTGTTTGAAATATTAGACCCGTACGTTTCACAGCTTTTGCTTACAGATACAGGCCCCTCGACCATCACATTGTCCCTGAGTAGAATATAAAGGAATATATTAAATCAAAGCTTAAGCAGATATCAAATGGCCTGAGAAAGTGAGTCTAAGTTTTGACCATAATTTGTTTTAAGCTATCAATTAACATTATTATCAGACATAAGCAGAACATCTACCTGGAAGTATATAATTGAGAAAAAGTGCGGTCAATCGTGATAAAGCATAATGAATAAGGGCTTAATATTTACCAGTCAGATGGTTGACAGCAGCAGTCTAAACAGATTTATAAGTTAAGAAAAGCATAACAGACTTGTCTAAAGATCATTCAACATAACCTAACCATGCATCAAAAAGTTATATTTTAAATATTAATTTCAACATATTAAAAAAGTGGTGACAGAAGCATATGGTGTGATGTACTTAATATTTAGTCAATTACATTATATGTGTGTGTGTGTGTGTGTGTGTGTGTGTAAGGGATGGGGGAGAGAGAGAGAGAGAGAGAGAGAGAGAGAGAGAGAGAGGGTGGGAGCGGGGGGAGAGAGGCACTTTAGTGTTTCTTCCATGTGTGTTTTTGTTAAATGCATATGAAATGACAATTCCTACAGGAGGGCGGCAGTCAATTGGCAAGTTCACATGCCTGCTAAACCTATGTAATCTCGAAATTTAAGATGTTTGAGGGTAGGAGAGTAGAACAGATAAGTATTGGACATAGCCCAGTGACATGAATCAACAACAAGGTCTTAGATCTTAAAATGAATTGGGTAGCTATGCATTAACCATATTTATATTCATGATAACCAAAACTGAGAGCAAGAAATGTTGTATAGAGACTCACAATATATGTTGAGAAACAAACAAAATGGAGGAAATACCTTTTCTCGGATCTTTTCTTCACACTTGACAGGTGATTCAAAACTACATGTAGAATATGAAGAGATCTATAAAGAATAACAGCCTGTTCAAGATAGTTCACCAAATGACATAAGCAATTGTTAAATAAAATTGAAGTGAACCAATCACATTAGATAGAACATTATGAAATGAATCTTCACACTAGTGCATTACACCATAATTTAGTTTTTTGTATGATTATGTGACTTATGTATGAGAAGCTCAGTTTCCGTTCACTTACCTAGAATTAAGATATAGATCTCTAAACAGGAGAAGGAAATTTGACTCAGGATGGACATTACTTCAGCATGTCGGAAATTCAAAGAAGCTTTAAAAATACGAGTAATTAATATTATAAAAAAAATGAATATATGCGAACCCATAATCCTGTAACGTGTGCTTGCATATGTGGCTGAGGATGCATGTGAGGTACAAAGCATTCTTTACAAAGCTGAGTGCAGGACTATTTATGACTAATTGATCACCAAAATTGATTTAGCCTAAGCTGAAAAGACTTGATAGCCTATTCAGAATAAACAAAAATAATTGCATATTTCTTCTCTTTCTTCCCCATCACAAACCACAACTTTTCTGCCCACTGCACTGTCATTAACCAGTTTTGACTTGTGTTGGTACATTAATTATCTTTTGTTGAATTAAGAAAAGAAAAAACAAGCAAATGCAGTGATTCAATCAAACTAAACAAAAAAGAAAGTTAAGTTCTAGAACTCACATTATCAAGGCAGCATAGATCAGTTAAAACTTCCAACATCGCCTTCAACTCTACTAAACCATTAGTAATCTGCAATGTTGGTAAGGATCAATCATCAATCATTCATAAGCAGCCAGACAAAACTATAAAAACATATGTAACAAGAAGCATGAACTTTCAAAAATCCAGAATACAGTTAAGGGATAAGCATTAACACCCAAAAAAGATTACTTGATAAAGTACCATATATAATTATCAAATTTACAACCCCTTTTCCGTAAATACCTTTGTCAGCACAGAGTATAGACTAGATATTTTTGCTGCTTCAGCTGAGAGGGAAGATTGTGTGGCCTGTGGCATAGGAACATCAGAATAGTTCCCGAGAAAGTTCACTGTTGTTTTGGAAGGATTAAAGCTCAAGAATCCAAAAAGGACATGAAAATCTGTTTCACAAGCCACAAACAGCTTCGATACCAAATTTCTTCCTGTGAACTCGTCAGAAGTTGAGTTCCAGATACATCGCAACTTTCTTGTAAGTTGACATTTGGTAGATAGATTATTTTCATAGATCAAATCAACAAAGTCAACAGCTTCCTCTGTCTGAACTCCTACAGCTTTACAAGCTGGTAAACCTAACTTTCATCAGAATCAGAAAAGAGAAAAGAGATAAGTAAAAATATTTTATAGAAAATTATTTTAAGATGATGACCATAAAAAAATCTTACTCTTCAGTGTGTCTTGAACTGGATTGGTGCCTACATCAATCCGACATCTTACTGAGTGATCTGAAAAGTTATTACTCTTACATCCTAAAAGAGCTGCAGGATACTCCCGATTATTAGCTCCAAATGTCCCACCAGCATGGATAGCATCATGCACCACACTGTAAAAGATTATGGCATTCAGATACTTCTGATGTGTGTATTTATAAAACGTGATCTTCTCACTGGAAAGATAAAAATATCACATATAAAATCTTTTTCAGCAAATTGCTGTGATGTCTAAGGTTTCAAACCTGGTCTCCTTCTATGAATAGAATACCGCCATTTAATATTATGAATCATGCATCCTAAACTGCATTCAACTATAGAGAGTGCACTATACTTGACATTTTTTGAAATGTCGATTTGTCAAACTCCTGCTTACTGAATATTTACTCCCATTAACTAAAACTCTTCAAAGCATAAAAGTTGCTATGTGAGCCCAGTGTAGATGGCGTAATTTGTTAGCCCAATACAAAGTTTTTAATCAAATACTTAATATTGCTCTTTTAGGTCCATATTGAACTGATCGTTTTATAGAAAGTTAACAATTGTAAGTCGATCTACATAAGCAACAAGGTAGAATGGGAGTCCAACTACCTAGGAAAACAAACAAACACTACAGTACATTGACCACAAGGACCTGTATCTGCAATATATTGGCACCTTTCAGCATTTACATTGTAGACTCTCCTATCCCTTTAGCATGCGCTTCATAGAAGGCATATGCTTTATATATATAATTCTCAATATAATTCCATATTCTTATCCCTTTTTGGAGCACTAAAGTGTCTGTTGAATGCTTAAGGAGTGAAGGGCTGTGGACAACCTAACTTTTGTTGAACCAGCTAACGGGGGAACAACTTGACTAGGCATGACCTTATCCAATTACTAATTTATGGCACGCCAGTTGTTTGATGTAAATGAAATGAGGTAGATAGTTGCTTAATTTAGGCAGTACTATATAAACTCTTCAAATCATGCCAGTGTGGCTTAGGTATCGGTAATAAAAGTATAACTCCCTGAATCTCACCAAGGTGTTCTGTGTTTATATGAGAGGAATGGATTTAAAATTCAAGAATGCAATTATTTTTTAAAGTATTAACTACAGTGTAATGATCAGATGAAGTGAACTTACAGGTTCGTACTATCTCTGCATTGAACCTTAGCATCTTTAGCCTCAAGCCGTGAAAGGACAGATGTAAGCTGTTCCTCTTTCTTGTCTCTTTCCTTTTTAAGATCTAAGCACTCTTTCTCCTGGAGTTGCAAAACAATTCTTTATGGTGCACAGCAAGAGCAATACTGGAATGTAAAAAGTAAAAACAAATAATAATGACCTTCGCCATGCTACATTATGTGTATTGACCATTAACTCATTGATTCTTGCTACTCACAAAATGAGACCCCACACTTAAAAATATACGAAAATAACTTGACAAATCCACCGCCGGGACTTTGAACTTGAATAACAGCTTTGGACAGCAAGTTACATTAAAGCTAAGAAATTTAGAAGTGAACCTCATCTTAATATGTAAAGTGCCTAAACACTTGATACTCTCTACAAACCACAGAAATATCCTTAAAATATAAATTATTTCACTTATATTAAACACACATGTTTGTGAAAAAACATCAAATGTATTTTACAAGCACACATTACTAGAATAAAACAAATTACACCAGAGACAAAATAGATAACTGACTTACCAGATGAGTTAGTTGTTTTGAGACTCGCCCAAGCTCTCTCTGCAAGTAAAAGGCCAATCAAACACTTTATAATAGAGGTGTATGACAAACAGATGTTCATGTCATATGTACAAGTAGATTTAAAGTTTTAATATCACACGAGCATTCCATATTCCTTATATAAGCCTACGAAATTCACTTAACATACAATAGCCTTCATCATCGAATCCCGAACCCAGGACAGAATTCTCACACATACATACACTGACACACAATTCATAAAAAAAATAACAAACAAGATTCAACAACACAAATTCACCTAGTTTGTAGTCTAAATTCTTTTTAATAAATCACACCTCCGTACACGGAAATAAGATTCACAAAATATTAAAATAGCAATTAATCAAGTTCGTAGAATAACAAATCATATATATCAATTGTAATTGGAACCTTTAAGCAATCGATTTCTTGATCTTTAGCAGTAACAGCAACAATAGCATTGTTATTGTTATTAAAATTTGGAGATGAGACAGTGACGTCACTGCGGCTAATTGACGGCGCGTTAGAAAAATGATCGTATTGTTTGATCGGCTTGTCGTTGAATTTCTGAGATAAGAGACGAGGCGGCGAGTAGCTGGTGGAGGCGACGACGGAGTGTTGCGGCGGTGGCGGAAGAGTACGGCTGCGGTTTTGAGTGGCGGCAGTGAATTCTTCTTCCACTTGAATGAGTAGGTCCGTTATGTCGGATGGCCATTCTTCTTCTAAATCCACCTCCCCTTCGCCGCCGTTCATTACTCGGAAACGGAGCGTGTGCGACTGTGTGTGACCGAGAGTTGTGCGCCCGATTGATTTGGGCTTTTTGAATAATGTTTCAGAAATACCAAATTACCTTCTTAATATAAAAAAGAAAATTATAAATAGTGATTATCCAAATTTTGAAATTATTTGAATAAAATAATTTAATAATACCATTTCATTATTCATTTAAAATATTGTATTTTAATAAAATATGATAGCTCATATTTTTTATAAATTCTTCTTTATTCATAATGTTTTTTATAATTTTATATTATATTCTCTACTCATTCGATTATATGAAAGTAACATAAATTGTAGTGTTTATTCCAAAAAAAAACATAAATTGTAGTGTCGCATCCATCAAAATGTTGGAACTAAAATTTAATTCTATGAAAAATGTTCATTACATTTTTTTACGAGTTCTTTTGAATCCTCACCCTCATTACAAAAAATTTACTCGCTTCTAAGTGGATATCTCATTTTTTTATTCATAAAATTTATATATAATATTTCATACAAGATACGACTATATTAATTAGTCTACTTTATTAATGATATCATCTGCGTGCTTAAATTATATTTTATCTAAAATCAAAGTTATAGTAATAATTACATATTTATAAATAAATAAAATATCTGATCGTTGTATTGTCTTATAATTCATGTACTTCCTATGTCCCTCTCATTTTTATCATTTTTTTACGGTTATTATTTTGGGATGTCCCACCACTTTACTCATTTTTCATCTAACTTTACTCATTTTTTATACATTGTCTTGGTCTCCGTATCCTCCTCCGATGTATACAATTGAGCGGCGGAGGGAGTAACTTTTTTCATAGATAACCTTTTGACTTTTTTCAAAATTGAATTGAAGGGACGACCGCGAGGGAGTAAAATACCACCAACACACAAAAAAAACATAAAAAATGAAAGCAACATTTAACATTTAAAATATGTGTCCGACCATAAACACGAACACCTCACACGCACTGGCGTTTCAACTTCCAACATTCCCTGTCCAAAGTCTCTCAATTTCGCCTTTTTTAGATAGTTTAAAATATAATTACTTGATTTTTTTGTTAAATAGAAGTTTAATGTTTAAATTTTTATTTAAAAAAACAAAATTTTAAAAAAATATAATAAAATTATATTACTTCATACCAGAACCTACTGCTGTATTCAATTTCATCTCCGCACCTTGCTTTCGCTGAAATCCTTTTGTATTCCACCTCTTTTTAATTTTATGCACTGTTCACAAACTCCTTTCAATTTTGTAATTAAAAAAAGACGAATCTAATTAATTTTTACTACATTTCGATGATTCGATCATGTGTATATATAATAATGGAGACAAGAATCAAAACCAAACCTATTTATCACGCCAACTCCATCGCCACCCTCTCATCTTCCCATCCCTCTCTTTCTCTCTCCCTCTCTCCCTCCCTCTCAATTGGTTTTCAGTGTGTAGAGACTAAGGAGTAGTGTACTAAAGTGTAAACTCAAATAATCAAACTATGGTGGGTATTTTTTCAAGATTCTCTTCCAGCAGGAATGGCCACCGGAGGACTCAAAGCTCACTTGTAAGCAGCCCTTTCTTGTTATATGCTTTTTGTGTATTGCTACTTGCCTGCATGTGATCCAGGTGTTTAGGAATTAATTTTTAATTTTGTTAATGTTGTTGATAATCAGTTATCACCCTTTTGCCCCTTTTGCTCCTTGGATTTGTTTGATCACTGATTTTATGATAGAATAAGTCATTAAATTTGGAAATCAAGATTATAATGATATTCACTTGTCAGTTTTATTCGACTGTGTTATTCTTTTTGATAATCATTCTTTTTGATAATTAAACACACTCATCGGTCCTGTTTTCGAAGAGGTTTGAACCTTTGACATTCCTTAATCCTAAAGGATAGAGATGATACTATTGGATCAAGAGTCCATTGTATTACCCCCTCTGTCCCGTAATAAGAGTCGTACTTTTTTCACATAATTTGAGGTGTAAACAAAACATATCTATACATATTATTTTTCAAATTTTCTTTTTCTAGAATAAAAGTTTGACATCTGTATTTTTATTCAGAAAAAGAAAATTTGAAAAATAATATGTACAAACATGTTTTTTTTATACCTCAAATTACGTGTAAAAAGTCAGAGCGACTCTTATAATGGGACAGAGGGAGTATTTTGGTTATAAAATATTCAGATTTTAATCAGTTGTTGAGGAAATTTGAATCAATAACTGCTCTTATGGATTTGGATCATGCACATATTGATTTATTTGGTTATCTGTGAGCTTTATGATCGGCTGATCCTTAAAACTTGTATTTGACTATTTGTACAATTAAACTACCGCCAATTATATGCTAATTTTGCGTATGTAGTTTGCTTGGTACATAATTGATTTTTTTCTGTTGTTGTAGGATCAGAGAAGTGATTTTCCTCCCAGTGCAGAAGGGGGAGATGCCTCTGCTGTGACCGGAGCTGCTTTTGCTGTAGGTCATGGTATTGAAGTCGCGGTTGAGTTTAAACCAGTTGAACACCCTGCAGAGCCTCTTACCAGTGATCAACCAATTCAATGTCCATTGCCCGAGCCCTCGATACTCAATGTAAGCTTGTAACCATGTAGGACATATGGAATTTATGTTTTGTTAGTGTTAGTGGATGTTTCTTACTTTTTTTTAAATATCTAGAAAAGGACGTCAAACATAAACTATAATAATTTAGAGTTTTCATGCTGATGTTAGAAGGAACTGAAGAGGAAAGAGATTTCTTATTTCATTTCGCTCAATATATTCATATAGCCATCACTTGAAAGAAGCAAAAATTGGGGTATTTCGACGCTGACACAAAGCAGAATTACTGCTTTCAATTGTGCGTCTGTTTGTATAGTACTTAACAGGAGTCAAATAGACATCTCTCTTCTCTGTTATTATGATTAACTCATGAAAAGTTTCGATCACCTTTACTTGACATTATCATAAATAGCATGCCCTAGATTCAAATCAATTTATAAAGAGATTAGTGAAATTAACACTTGGAGATGAAGTGCATTAATGAGAGAGATTATCATCATTCTATGCTAGAAAAAGTTATATTCTTTTGGTCAGAAGAAAGAAAGAAATTATAAAGCATTTGTCTATGATTAGTGTATTCGTGATTTAGTGATGTTTGCAGTGTCTGTAAAACAAGGAAATACCCAGAAGGTTTACATACCTAAAGAGAAAGGTTTAATTTCAGTAAAATTTTAACTCTGAAAGTCGTTTGTATGGTCATGGTGGCTTAAGTTATAAAAGAAATACGCTTGTGTTTGTCAAAATAAATTATTTGACAATATATTCTGTGACGACAAATACGATAGTAACAATACACAACTGTTCTGTTGAATAAAGCTCGGAAAATCATAGAGGTCACTTTTTTGTCAGTTGACATAGTTCATAAACTATCTTTTGTGGGAGCAGGTGATTGATGAGATTGTAACATGTTTTATCTTTCTTTTTTTCTTATTGACGCCCTGTTTATGCTAGAGTTCAATGCATCTGCATTATTATTACTTGTAATTTCTGTTTGTTTGTCTAAGTATCTGAAACGTAAAGTGGCTGTATCAATCACTGAATATTTTCAAGTACAAAATGTACCCATGTGTATTTTCACGCTATTGATGGCATGTCCTTTAATACTTCTCCCTCACATTATAACGAGTCTTGTGTTGTATAAAAACACTGATACACTCTGCTTTCTACATTTTTCAGGATGGACGAATATGGAAGGAGCGAGTATGTGCAGGAGAAAGAAGGGCTGATTTGTCAGTCCTGCAGGAAGACGCCCAAAAAAAACCCAATTCAGCTGAAACCAAACAAACATCCCCTCGAACTCCTAGATCACGGTCTGACCGCCTGATACTTCCATCAGCCAGTGCCCCTGAACACAATATCATAAAACTGCTTGAAGAATGTAACTCATCTACTAGTATTTAAGCTTACACAGTTACGCCTCCTGATTGTAATTCGATGTTATGATGCATGTATAGAGTCAAAATGAGCTCATAGTTTTTTCACCCTCAATAACATGTTATATTATTTGTGCTTAAGTGAGTTCTACATAGTTGAATTTGTATCTGCAAATATCTCATTCTGTAATAAAAGTGAAAGGTCATGTTCTACGATATTTGCCTTGGGAATTCATGATTAAATTGAGTGTTTGGAATGACACGATGACTAACTGATTTGGTATTTGCTTTAAAAAAAAAAAAAACTGATTTGGTATTTATTTGTTGAGATCTTTTTGAAAATTAAGAATTTATGACCTTCAGCATTTATTTTTTGAGATCTTTTTAGATAAATAAAAAAATTTTATAAATAGAAGTGTCATCGATAAGTCGGTAAAATATTTTTTTAAAATAATTGGAGATCTCTAGAACAGAATTTCTGATAATTAGACAAACGTCGAAAACGAGTTCCAACTGCCTAAAAACTAATGCTAGATCTGGTCCAACAATAAAAATAAAAATAAAAGTAAAATGTAAAGTTGAAATAATTTTTTTTTTGATGGAATACAATAAATTTATCTTAAAAATAACTGTAGGTAAAATGGAATCAGATACTGATTATAATTTGATTTTAAAAACAAAAGTCTATAAAATGGAATCGGATACTAAATTACTAAAACAATTTGATGGATTGACCCGGCCCAATAACATGTCACCGTTACAAACCCATTAATCCAAAAAGCACCTGTAATTATACTGTATTTACACCATAATCCCTTAACTTTTATTTTTCCAACACTATGATCCTTTCTTCACCAAAAAGAAACCGGATATTCATACATAATTGTATCAATTTTTAAACACTCTATTTGCACAATTAGCAGTGTAATTAGCCATGGCAGCGCTGCAATACCTAGATTCTTTAAGCAATTCACACCCGGAGCTTTCTGATTGGTCCAACACGCTAGCAGATCTGTATCAACGCAAGCTATGGCACCAGCTCACTCTCAAGCTTGATCAATTTGTAGCCCTGGCTGTTTTTCAGGTTTATTTTTACCATTTCTTGAATTTTTTGTATTAAAGTTTATCTTTATGTTTAGTTTATTTATTTGATTGTAAACCTTTTATCTTTCCTGCAATTAGGGCTTTTGGATTCTTAGACTTTGATTATTTAGGTGGGTAATACGGAGTTAATGATTAAAGAGAAACAAATTTTGGACCTCAAATGGGTTTTTTTTTTTGTCCTAGAAGATCATTTTGAATTCAGGTGTGATTTGGGATTTCGAAACTAACACTTGGTTAAGAATTAGTAAAGCTATAGATAAATGGCAAGTAGCATTGTTCGGTTGGTATTAGACAGAAGATTAGCATACTGAGGTGCATCAATATGGTGTTAGGCATGAATGCATTTCATATATGGTCAATTCAATGACCGTGGTCATATACTGGGTGTTTGGCTCTTGATGTGGTTGTTGCTCATATTATATATTCCATAAATTACATAGTGATCCAGTCACAATATTCACGACCTCCATAGGTGCATTGAAGCTTGGTATAAATTGTTAAATGTATTTGCAAACTCTTATAGTGTCAACATGTGAAGAAATCTGATTGTATTCCCTAGTTGACTAGCACTGCTAGTCACATTTTTTTGAAGCCTTTATGTATTAACATGAGCTGTTTTTTGTTACTCCATACAATCTTATTGTCATGCCCTGCAGTGGTGTGAAAGGAAGTATTCATATTAAACTCTTAATTCAAATTGGTGAGTTAATATGGATTTAGTGATTGTAATCACGTATGTTGAGTTTAATTTGTTGTCAACAAGCACTGCTATATTATGAAGCCTTATTGTATTATTAACATAACTAGTAGTAGTATTTTGTCATTCTGTACAAATTCATTGCCTTGTCCTGCAGTCGTGTGGAAGGAATTGTTGTGTTTTATTAGGCAATGCCACTGTGGGAACCTTTTACTCACTGCATTGCTGTCCGCACACACCTAATACTTGCATTTATTTGTTCATATTTCAGGCTGGTGATACTCTAATACAGCTATACCATAATTTCATCACAGACTTTGAGACTAAAATTAACCTTCTCAAGCTTGCACACTTTGCGGTCATTGTCTCTAGGCAATATTCTGAGAAAGAGGCTGCCATTAGTTACCTTGATGGGATTATTGAGAAGCTTCGAGCTACTAGAGAAATGCGCATTGAGGAGCCTGTTCTTTATATCAAAATGCAAATTGCATTGTTCAATCTTGAGAAAGGAGATCAGAAGGAATGCAAAAAGCTACTAGAAGATGGAAAAAGTACACTTGACAGCATGACTGACATTGATCCATCTGTGTATGCCAGCTACTATTGGATTTCGTCTCAATACCACAAATCTCGTCAAGAATTTGCGGAGTTCTACAGAAGTTCTCTCTTATATTTGGCATACACTACAGTAGATACTTTATCGGAAGCGTTCAAGCTGGTATACTGGATTTAATGTTTACGCCTTAATACACAAGGAAAACTTTGGTTAACAAAAAAATACCGTACATAATGCACAAGAATTGGCATATAGAGAATTTCCCACTGGACAGCCTTACCCTTATTTTCACATAAAAGCTGTTTTCAGAAAGTTCATATCTGTGACCTTGTGCATGGCAATTAAGATTACCTGCCAAGTGCCAACCAATATAGAGCTTGAAATCATATCATTGAGAAGCACATTTCTCTATTTACTTTTGGCTCAACATCTTTATACTACAGACACTGTGTTGTTTGATTCTATATTTAATAAATTTAATCATATAATTGAACTTAGACCTGTACTATATATCTACAAGACTAATCTGGCTCCATGTTTTTTGTTTCTATGTTAAAGTAATTAATTGTTGTCTGGTATTTATCTGACATGTTTAGTAAAAGAAATTATGCTCTATAAATTTTGTGGTAAAATTAGGCAACATAGTGATAATAGCAGTAATTGGTTGCTAATAAATATTTCAAATCTATTGAAAGCATTTAGATGAAATAATCAGTTTTTCATTGACTCCACTTGTGATTTCTAGGATTTGGCTTTTGATCTGTCCTTATCTGCATTGCTGGGGGAAAATATTTACAACTTTGGTGAACTGCTTGCGCACCCAATTGTAAGTATTTGTTTAGCTATAATATTTGAATGTTCTAGAAGTTATAATGCAAAAATTTACATGGACAATTTCCTCTGACATCTCACATTACGGATCATGATACAACAGTATTACTTAAAGATGTAATGTATGGGTTTTAAAGCTATTACAAAATGGTGATATTATTGTCACTCTTATCTGTTAGTTAGAGTGAGATTAAAAGCATAGCATCCTGCATACCCCAAGGCTTTGTTCCAAATGTTATCATGCAATCTGTCTTCACGCAGTTGTTTGAAAATAAAATGTGTACTCTTTTGAATATTGAATGTACATGTTTGTGTAAAAGCTAGTACTTTGTTAGCACTGCAAAAGCAACAGGAATAGGAACCAAGATAAAGCAAGGCCCTCCCCACCTTAAATTGCCCTCATATTCTAAAGTGATTAAGTTACTTTAAAACTCTGCTGAAATTCGTGTTGATGTAGGATCTTGGACCATGGTTGTCTGCTGCGCAGTTTGTGAGTATTATCTCATGACATGCTTGTAGAGGACCTTAAAAGAATGTGAAAAATAATAATGGTATATGCTTTATCAAGGTTCAGTTGTTCTTTTACAGTACGCAAGTAAATTGAAGTACATATATAATATCTATATGTTTTTCTTATTTGTAGCTGTTTATCCATGTATTTTTGTTTATCTGAATGATATTATATGCTGTATTTGGAAATTGTCAAATTGATGTATACTACTTGAACAGATAAAGAGTCTTCTGGGAACCAAGGTGGAATGGCTCTACTATATCCTTGAATCTTTTAACTCTGGTGATTTAGTTCGCTATCAAGAATTATGCCGTGTCCACAATGCCTCTTTGAGTGCACAACCAGCATTAGTGGAGAATGAGAAAAAGCTTTTAGAGAAGATAAACATTCTGTGCTTAATGGAAATTATCTTTAGGTATTTCAGCAGATACTGCACATGATTATGATATATTACTAATTAAAATTGCCCAAGTCATCTTATAATATTAACTAAATTGTTCTCTTCTCCAGTCGACCATCAGAAGAGAGAACTATTCCGTTGAGCATCATTGCAGACCGCACAAAACTTACTGTAGAGGATGTGGAATACCTTCTAATGAAGAGCCTATCGGTAAGTATCTGATCTAATTTATGAACTAAGTGAGTCATATTTGGGTACCATTTTCCACCTGTTTATATCGTGTCTTTTGGTAAAAGACTGTATGCTGTACTATTTTGACAAACTGTTGCTGTTTTTTGTTGATAGGATACTGTGTCTATTTTCTCTTAAAGTTCTTCTATCTGATGTGATTCAGTTCTTGATAATAACATAAGAGAAAGGACACTGGTTACTATGTTGTAAATGAATACATTTGGTAGTGTGAAATCTGCAGGCAAAATTCAAAGATTCTTGACATGTTTTAATAATGTGGTTTTTACTGATTTCAATTATATATTGTTATAATCAAATCCCTTGCAACTGTTGTGTCTGCTATAGAGATTAATTCTGTCAACTTGTCATTTTTAATCTGGTGTTCTACCAGGATACGACTACATTGCATCTAAAATTTCAGCTTGTATATCAAAATGTAATTTATATATATATATATATATATATATATATATATATATATATATTTTTTTTTTTTTTGTCATTTCATTTTACGAATCCTGTTCTAATTCATCAATTCTGATGTTTATTTGACTAGATTCTGAATAATATTAAATTGGGGGTGTCTTGCCAGAAATTGAATATATGTAATCCTGCAGGTTCATCTAATTGAGGGGATAATTGATCAAGTTGAAGGGACTGTTCATGTCTCATGGGTGCAGCCAAGAATTTTGGGCATTCCTCAGATAAAATCTTTACGTGATCGGCTGGACAGCTGGATGGGAAAAGTAAACACTGCTTTGTTATCAGTGGAGGCTGAAACACCTGATTTAGTTGCCCCATAATCTGTTCCAGGCTTTCTTTTCTGTTCTTTTGTGACAAGCTCTCAGGTAAACCCCAAAAGAGCTACAAAGGAGAGTTAGCAGCTGATTGTTTTGGGCTACCACTGTAAGCATGCTCTTGTACTGTATAGCGCTGTGAGCTTGCTCTTGTACTGCATTTTCTAGAAGGCTGCACGTCTTCCTGCTGCTTTTATGTTGATGTAAATAATGTAGTGAATTCTTTTTATGCATTACAAATCCATTTTAGCGGATATAGTGCTCGCCTATTCTTATATGTTCAACTACAAAATTTTTAATCTCAGCTGTAACGTTACACTTGGTATTGCAATCTTAATGTTATCAAGAACAACATTTATTAAGTTAAAATGGTAAAGGTTCTTCTAAATTTTAGGATAAAAATTATTTGTGAACATGCATTTACATTATATGCCTCAGCTTATATTCCTGCCCATTTTCTTAACAAATCTACTGCATGAACCATGAAGTACATTCACAATGAATCACTCTTGCCTTGTGAATGACAATGAACTCATATCTGTTTTACTGTAAAGAGAATCCTCAACGTCATCAAAGTAGTTGTCTTCCTTCTTATCATCCCACTTAACGACATGCACTATGAACTTGAATGCTTTGTCTATTGTAACCCGGTCCCTTGCACTGGCTTGGCAAACAAAAAGCTTCCGAGAAGTCAGAGAAAAGTAGAGGTCTTTGAACTTCATTGCAACATAGTGATAAGCCTGCTGAGCTAGAGTCTGGTTGCTGGGCTCAGGTTGCACTGGGCTGAAGTCTGAGAACCATTCACAAGTACTTAGTGGAACCCGATTGACAGTCTCCTCGAAAAGATCATACTGGTTTAAAATCAAAACAAAAGGAGTATCTTCAAAACAATTTTGCCTGGTCATCTTTTCGAATAGCTCTTTGCTTTCTAACATTTTGTTTCGAAGAAGCACCCTGGTTCCACTTTTCTTGGGGAAATAGTCAGTCAGAGCAACACAGAAGACAACTACACGAACATCTTCAAACATTTCCACCCACTTGCAATCATCGATCACACCCTTGGCATTTACTCTAATCAGTTGGTACCTACAAAACATGATTTTGTAAGAAACTAACTAAACAGTAAACTGTAAACCCTATAATATAATTACATTAACCTATTCAAATTACTAAAAGGCTGGTCTTCCACAAAACAATTCTCTGCATATACTGCAGAAAAAACTTACCCTGTGGATTTGGAGCTGGTCCATAGGATCTAATAAATGAAGATCTAATTTGATGGTAGATTTGCACCGAACATGTGAATTTGGCAAACTACTGATTGTGGTTCTCTCACCAACACCACTTGCACAGTGAAATGTTATGTTTTAATCGGAAAAAATCAGCAGGACTAACAAATATCATCTACTTTGCTTTAATTTATAGACATTTCCACAACTGTACAATAATAACCTAGTCGAAGGTGGGAGTTTAGCTTCCGTGAACTTTGTGCAGGGTTTAGACATTGGGGTACCAAAATCCAGTGAAAAGTCTACGAAAGCCAGAGTATTCAGCGGTGGGACTCCTTCTGAATATAGGAGGTCTCTCTCTGAAGGCTCGTATTCGTCACTGAATACTTCGACAGCCTGAAACGACATGAAAAAATGAGTGTCTTTCTAACATTATTTCAACATACTTCATATTTCAACTTACTACAAAATTAAAACAAATGTTATTATTTTTAAGAATTGAAACATCTTGATGCAACCTGGCAAGTTCTAGATGACTGCGGAAACAGATACAGTCCTTCTACTTCAAGGAACTTATTCATCCAGAATAGTAATAATGTATATTAAAAAAACATCAGATCAAGAGCCCAACTGCTCTCTGTCATCTGAGTAATGGGGAAAAAACACACTGGAAAGGTAATTAGATACCCGGCTTAAGAAGTATTCTGCCGCATCAGGAAGGAAGTGAATCTCATCTTTCCTCTTATATGTTTCCTGTATGGCAGGGTCTTTCCACACTTCGTCAACTAGTGAAGCATACTCATGAGTTGCTGCAGGGAAAAATGCATCAAAATCACCTGTGGCTATAATGTCTAAGAGCCAATCAGAGAAATGCTTTAACCTCGGACTAATTGAATAGATACATCGAGCGCTCTCATCAGAATCAACCCCTCCACCTGAAAATAAATTAAAGCTAGTAATATGGAACACAACCATGTTCGGTGCACTTGTCAATAATAATCTGCCAAAAAAGTTTAATTAATGATTATGTAATGCAACTGCATCAAGAGAATCTAAAGATTTTTTCTTACACATGGTCTCCTCAAAACGCTCCCTTCCATCAAGTAAAATGCTGATATACTTGTACATGTTGCTCTGGATCATAAACTTAATGTCTTGTAATTCCTCAAACGTGAATTTGCTCCCATACAAAATTTTTGCCTGTTCCACCAAGACAATTTACTAAAATGAACTTTCACTTGAATAACAATCATGGCCAAGTTGTCTAGTTTATATAGCATATAAATAGACAGAGCTTCTAGGCTTGGGCTATACAGAGAACTCATTTTGCAAATCTACATTTCTCTATACAGAGAAGTTTGTGCCACAAGGTTTTTTCTATAACAACAATTTCTTTTATGTCCTAGAAAGTTGTATCCAAAGCCACAAAATGTCCTTGAGAGATATTTTATTCGTAATTGAAGCCTATATCTAGTATAAACATTTCAAGAAATTTACGACATATCTTCTAAATCCTGAGGTCTAAAGTTTTCTATGCAAAAAGAGAATACCTGCTTGAAGATGGTGCTAGTTCCAGAACCTTGAAGTCCTATCAGAAAAAGCTTTTGAACTTTTATCTGCTCTGAGAGGTTTGGTAAAATAGCATGATTGCTAGACACATATCTTTGTCCGCGAGGCGGACCACGGGGCACATGCAAAGAGAACAATGTGAAGACAAAACGAGATATTGCCTATATGACAAGAAGACAATCCTCACCATTATTTCATGATTTAGATTTTACTAACAAATTCCATTTCCATTTAGTTGCGGACTTGTGGTTACACAACATACCTTTTCCCAAATATATTTTCTCCTGCCATGAGCCTCCTCCTCATAACGACCATCATCATAAAGCCAGAAATGTGTAGAGCGAGGACATTCAATTTTGGCCATCTAAAACACAAGAAGCAAAGTTACAGTTCTTAAAGATAAATTGCACTTTAATAATTAAGTGTATTTCCAATAATACATCTCAGACCTCTAGGATTCCAATAGGAAAAAAAAGAATCTATCATATTTCACGTTGAGATGGGTGACATAATCAATACATTGTAAGTCAAAGATTAAGAGAAAAATATATTTGTGGTGGTTTGACCACTTTGTTAAGACCAGTGATAAGACCAGTCAGAAGAGTGGAGACTGTTTTAGTCTAGGTTATAAGGAGGAGAAGACCACATGGGATGTGGGATGAGTAGGTGATGCTCGGCATGTAGTCCTTTAAGCTCTTAAAGGATATGACCTCTAATTGTAGTCCTCGAAAAGATGGCCATATATCTAAAATAGAGGTTCTGTGTGAAGTTTATTAGTTATCACTGTTGGAACTGCCACCTTCTATATGCAAAATTGTAAGATTAAGGACAGTCCAGAAAACATAGTGTCGAAGCATCTATGGAATAATAAACTGTGTAACCTAAACATATCTAAATGTTCATGATTTATACTCCAGTGGGATCAAAATGACATAATAAGAACTCATAATGCCATGATCTGAGACATTGCAGTTATAGCTTAAAGTACCACTATTTCTTTTACAGAAGTTAAAGGAATGACTTGGGAAAAAAATGAAGTTAAAGGAATGATAAAAGACAAACCTTTAGCACTCTCAATTCAAATTTTGTAATCTCTCGACCATTTATGTGAACGTCAGTATTACCATCACTAGCATTTTGGTTGAGTCTTCCATAAAAACTTAAATGTGAACTTATAATACTGTTTGGTCTTTTACTTTCCTGCCAAATGAAACCAGTATAAATATCATCAGTGCTTCTCTTCCAGTGAATAAATAATGTAATGCATGTAGCTAGAGAAGTATAAAGAGAGTAAAGTTACCTTCCCCCACATGCCAGAATCCATGTCATACCAATATCTACCAGGATTCAATTTTCGAGGTGGTAAAGGACACCTAAGGAGCTCAGCCATCTCTTCTGGCTTCAGCGTATATCCGTTCACAGTCAGCTGCTCTGGTTTACAATGATTAGCTAAACATTCTTTCTCTGCTTTCATTATCTGCTTGACTTCTAAATGACCGAGTAATCTGGACAGTAATCGTCTGTGCCTACCCAATAATACCCTATTTGATTCAGTGACCGGCTTTCCAATGCAAGTAACACATTTCCGACCCTCTGGCATTGAACCCATAGACCTAAGCACACAACTGCTGCAATACTTTGCATCACAAACCAAGCACAACTCCTTTGTTTTCCACTTCCCTTTTCCACACATATAACACACTCTCCTATTGCCTTTCTTTCTATTTTCATTTTTCTCCGTTGTGATCCCAACATATTCCGGATAAAACTTGTGCTCCTTATCGACCTCTTGACTTTCCAATCTATCAACTGCAGAGGTTCTACCAAGCGACTGTTGACGAGCATTATTAGAAGAGTCTTGTACAGAACCCAGTGAGGCAGAAACGGAACTCAGACAATCCAATCCAGAATTTCCTGATACTCTAGGACTACAATTGGGCCGACTAGTGCCACTGCTTGCAACATTGGACACAGGAAAATAAATTGGTTCTGCAACTGGAGGAAAATCTCCGTGGATCGATCTTCTAGAATTTGGCAATAAATTGTCTACCGTGGCAATTAAACTCGACTTCACATCAGCTGGTTCTACCCTGGGGAGCTCATAAGACACCCGAGGACCACTATACTCTAATGCTCTCGAGCAATCAGGGAAAGAATCACATTGAGGAATTGAAGCCCCAAGAGGAAGCATCTTTCTCACGATGTCCTCCCAATCTTCTCTTGCATTTCTCTCCATCTTTAACACAACATCAAGAAGTACAGATTCTTTAACTCTTAATTCTCAACAATATATCTCAATATTTACCCCTATTGAAAACCCCAGTTCAAGAAAACAACTTAGAAATAAAAGGCAATCTTGTCTTGCATTTCTCTCCATCTTTATCACAAAATCAAGAAGTACAGATTCTTTAACTCTTAATTCTCAACACAAAATCTCAATATTTACCCCTATTGAAAACCCCAGCTCAAGAAAACGACTTAGAAATAAAAGGCTAACGTTGAATCTTTGACAACAATTTCAAAGGTCCAGAAAACAAACACACAAAATATATGAAGTTGAATCTCACAATTGAAGATGTCTTGAAACTGAAATTACTACTAGTCAACAAGACATCAAATGGTTGCGCAAATTCTCACCAGTCTTTATATTAAAGCAGAACATATACACAAAGTCTAAAGAGATAAGGTGCTGTTTTGAAGCTGAATTTGCCAATTCTTGAAGCTTGCCCCTAGCACGTTGCTGGGGACGTTTAGTTGCGAGATCTTGACCCCAAGTCCCCAACGGTTAAAATTGTAATAATTTTTTGATCGATGAGTTCATAATTTTTCTTTTATAATTATTGAACGTCTCATAATTAACAATCATCAATCATCAATATACTTATATAAAGGAGAAGCGAGGGGCGTGTAGGTGGCGCCTCTCACATCGCTCCGTTTTATTTTTCTAATTTACTGGAATTTTTGGATGAAAAATATCAAAAATTAGAACTACCTTTTTTAGTTTCGGGTATATTAGAAGCAAGTTTCAGAATCTGATATTATTTCAAATTATTTATGGAATATAGTAGCTTGAAAGTTTTAATCTGATTTTGTTTCAGTACCTTTTTTAGTTTCGAGCATATTAGAAACAAGTTTCAGAATCTGATTTTGTTTCAGATTATTTATGGAATATAGTAGCTTGAAAGTTTTAATCTGATTTTGTTTCAGATTATTCAATTATGGAAAAGACAGATTATATATGGAATATAATAGCTTGAAAATTTTAATCTGATTTTGTTCATATTATTTAATTATGGGAAAGAGTAGCAAACAAGTCTCTCTCCACCTATAAATACCCGTATAGATCGTAGGATTTTGGATCATCTAAACACAACCTCCTCTCTCAATACCACAAACCTACCTGATAGTTCTCTTACTCGATTTTTAAAAGAGAAGCGAGGGGCGTGTAGGTGGCGCCTCTTACATCGCTCCGTTCTATTTTTTAATTTTCTGAAATTTTTGGATGAAAATTATCAAAAATTAGAAATACCTTTCTCTTGCTCGATTTCTAACTCGGAGGCGTCGTTCTTCAGCAACGATAAGTGAAGGCTGTTAGCCTGTTACAGTAAAGGTTGTTGCAAGCAAATGTAGTTATAGACCGTTATATTGGAGTCAATAAATCCAAACATAGGAAAAGAATATAGTCTTGACATGATATTCATGGTTGATGTCAATAAATTAACTATTAATGATGTATGTTTGTTGGTTATTCTTTTATAATATTTGTTTTGTTCATCGGACATGTTTGTTGTTGTTATTTTTATATTATTTACTTTGTATACATGAAAAAATTATTCATGCATTATCTGTTTGCTCCATTCAAGCAACTTTTAAGAGGGTAGTTATATTTAAGTTAAATGTTTTTGTGCACAATCAATCTAAAAAAATTGGAGGAAGGTGACAATGTAAGAACATGATTACTTTTCCAAAAAAAAAACAAATAAAATTAAGATTCGTCATGCTTTAAATTGATAATTACGTATATAAATTTATTTTCATTTTTTCACCATAAATTATAGTCCAATTTTACAATTTTATAAATTAGTATTTGTATCACATTAAGATTTTTATAATATAAATTTATTTTATCCTACAAATATTAACTTGAAACATTAATATATATATTTTATAGACAGTCACAAAATTATTTTATTCTACAAATATTAATATTGGATCATTAATATAATTTTTATAGGCCGCCGCAACGCGCGGATTCTCAACTAGTTTTTTCTGTGAATGAAACTTTTAACATTTTCAGCGTTTAAAACCCGTAGAAAATACAAAACCCAACTTTCAATCACAAATAAGAATTCCAAGAGAGGTGTATTTGATTAGGATTTTAAAGTATTTTTTTCATTCATGAAATCCGAAAATATTCGATTGAGATTGTTAGAAATCTATTAAAATTTTGATGTATTCAATTGGGATTTGAAATTATGCTATAAAATCTGGTAGTATTCAATTGAGATTTTAAATTATACTTTAAAATCTGATGTTATTCAATTGGGATTGTTTAAAATCCATTAAAATCTGATGGTATTCAAATGCTGATGGATTTTTTTGGATTTCGTAAAATAATGTATTTTATGGCATTCTTTAGTGTATTTTAAGTTTTTCGAAATCCCATCAAAATCAATAGGATTTTGAAGCATTCCGCTTAAATCCCATCAACTCTCTACATTTTATCAAGAATCCGCACAAAATCAAAATCACATACAATCTATTAAAATCTCAATGCATTAAAATCCCAATCGAATACACCCAAAAAAATATTATTATGTTCGTTTCATTTTCAATAAATAATATAAAATAAAAAACTTGGGACTTTGGGTCAATAATATAAAATAAAGAACTTGGGACTTTGGGTCAACGACTTCAATTATAAAATAAGTCAAGAAAATATGCCGTGTCTAACCTAATAAGCACACTTAATCAAAAATATTAATTTTTATAGGTTTTTTATTATAATTTTATTTTTTGTGAAAATATTTATCAAAATGTTTTTTCAACTAATACTTCTTTTAATTTATTTTTAGTTAATTTTCTAGTTGTTTTATTGTTACTGCTCCGTAGGACCACTCATCTTTGCTTTTACAACTGGTTGCAACTTATTATGTAATCAAAAATAATTTCAATAATTTTTTTTAAAATTGGATGTGTGATATACTTATTTTATGTTTACCAAACTTTGCCACCAGTTTTTGTAAAAATGTTTAAGAAAATGATAGCTTGGTAAATTTTATTTGAAAATTATATTTTCACAAAATTTTTAAACAATTATATTATGTTTAAAAAAAATAATTCGGAACTTGAATATCTGTAAAAGAAACCACAAGCAAAAGATAAGAATACTATTTTAATCTAAAATTTCAACTCGCGGGCTTGTAGAAATGTAAGAGTGAGGTCTTACATTTTTCTTTATCATTTTTTATATACTCTCCGAAACAAAATCAAATAACTTTTGTCAGCTATATATTTGCATTTTTGCACAAAACACATTTGAAAAAAGAATAGATATGAGATTTGTAAAAGAATGCGTGAACAAAAATTGGTGGACGGCAGGCAAATTTTGCAGTCAAAATTCAGTGAATATTATATTTCTTATCCGTCAGTTTTTCCAAGAGGCTGCGCCAAAGATTATATTTTAGATTATCATAGCGACTTTATCGGTGATTACCATTTACTTATGTAGTAAACAATTTGTACACAACTCTTTCAAAAACACACACTGACACACTGAACTTGGATCTTGAAAAAGAATCACAAAGATGGCGAGCTCTAAATCTGTGAACAAGAGTGTTCTTCTGCTATGCGGCGATTTCATGGAAGACTGGGAAGTACGTAATCATCTACATGCATATATATATATATATATTATTCATCGTGTCTCTCTTACTTCTTTACCTTTTTTTGCTTGCTTGTGAGACGTGTATTAAACTTTTATTCAAACACAAAAATTTAAAACAATTTATAAAATTAAATTTTTATACCTTCAAAAAAAAAATTAAATTTTTATAAAAATCTTGAAATGCGCGTGTGAAGTTCTCCGAGATAAACAAGCAAGAGGACAACCGGTATATAGTAGAATTAGTAGTTTTAGTTTACATTTTAATTATGGATTGGATGCTACTATACAGGCTATGGTTCCGTTTCAAGCATTACAGGTAGGGGTGGCAATCGTTTCGTTTCGTATACTTTCGTTTCGTGTATTTTCGTGTTTCGTGTACTCGAAGGTGAAACCCGTATCCGCCCGTTATTAATTTCGTGTACCTAATTTGAAACCCGTATCCGAAATGAAACGTTTCGTGTATATTTCGTGTACTTTTCGTGTATATTATATATAAATATATTAATATATTTTTTAATAAAAAATAGATTTAATATATATTTTTCTTTATAATTTTATTAAATGTGAATGATATATTTATACTTGTATACAATTCTCTATAAATTTGTTAATGTCTCTGTAATATGTACCCACACATACATATAAATATATACTTTCTACACAATTATATATTTAATATATCATAATATATATATAATAAATATTATCTACCAATATTTCGTGTACTTTCGTGTATTTCGTGTACCCCAAATGAATACCCACATCCGACACGAAATCTTTCGTGTAATTTCGTGTTCGTGTACTTTCGTGTTTCGTGTATCGAAAATCAAAACCCATATCCATTTTTTTCGTGTCGTTTCGTTTCGTGTTAGCGTGTCACGTGTCAAATTGCCAGGTCTAATTACAGGCATATGGAGTATCCGTTGATGCTGTTTGTCCCGGAAAGAAAACTGGTGATATTTGTCCCACTGTTGTTCAGCAGGGTTCTGTTTATCAGGTCTCTCTGTCTCTTCTATTAAGTCCTTTACAATAGTCCTATTTTTTTAACTGTTGATCTTTGGAAAAGTCTAAGTAGTTTGATGCATTGGCGGAACTGAGATTTTTAATGTTCCGGAGCTGAAATATTTAATAATGAACATGTAATTGAGCGGATATTATATCCCTCATTTGTAATTTGGCGGATATCCCTCGTTTGTTGTTTGCATCAGTGGAGTATTTAAATGTAATCATAAGAATAAAGACCCCAAATTACTGCTTGACTCAAACAAAGAACAAAGATGGGTTTTTTTTCTGTTTTAAGACTTTTGTTAAATTTGCACTCAGAACTAAAAGAAGAGTGAATTTTTAAGCAGATGATATAAAGAAGTAGAAAGTAAGCAAAGGCGAGGAGCTTGATTAGTAACATTTTATATATGAGTTTTTAACAACAAACTCAAAGCATTTGATTTATTAAGTTAAGAAAAGGCTTCCTGAAGCTCTATCATTTCTCCTGATATTGGCAGACCTACTCTGAGTCTAGAGGTCACAATTTTGTCTTAAATGCAACTTTCGATGATATTGAAGCCGACAAATACGATGGGCTACTGATACCAGGAGGACGTGCAGCAGAATATCAGGCGATGGATAAATCTGTGCAGGAGTTGGTGAATTCATTTTCTAAATCTGGAAAGCCAATTGCTGCTATTTGCCACGGGCAGCTGATTTTAGCAGCTGCAGATATACTTAGAGGCCGGAAATGCACTGCATACCCCACTTTAAAACCAGTACTCATTTCTGCAGGTGCTCATTGGATTGAAGCAGATACCTTGGCTAAATGCACTGCAGATGGCAATCTTATCACGGGAGCTACGTATAATGCCCATCCAGAGTACATCCGTCATTTCATCAAGGCACTAGGTGGCACTATAACCGGCTCAAATAAAAAGATTCTGTTCCTCTGTGGGGTTAGTTGAATACCGACTTTTTTCCCTGCTCAAGTTAGGACACGATAACTTTCAAAATTGTGCTTGCAAACATATGTTCGTTTTATGCAGTTGGTAAGGTTGAGGCTTCATAGATTTGACGAGTTGTTATAGGTCATAGTCAATTCGTCTGCAGTACAAACTATTAGCCTTGCAGTGTTAATAGTATGAGTTTAGCTTAAGGTACTAATGGTTATGAATACAGGCATGCTTAGTATACTGTTCCAACTTCCAATCACCAACTATGTAATCCAAAAAAAGAGAGAGTCATTTACATAATTTCAGTATGATTATTTTGATCACTTTTGCATTGTAATTTGATTGTTCAAACAAGTATTTAATGCTGCCACCTATAAGCAAAAGAATAGATGAGATCATATTTTCTACTTATAATCCCATAGCCGTTTCGCATTCTGATGTTGGTCTTTACAGTTCAATTTTTTATCTAGTTGACTTGTTGTCCAGAGTTCTTCACATTGATAAGCTAAAGAAGTTTATATTGTTTTCTACAGGATTACATGGAAGACTATGAAGTGGTAGTTCCTTTTCAGGCCCTTCAAGCTATTGACTGTAATGTCGATGCTGTCTGTCCCAAGAAGGGGGCGGGTGATATATGCGCAACAGCTGTCCATGATTTTGAGGGTGACCAAACTTACAGTGAGAAACCAGGTCATCTTTTTAAGCTAACAGCCACTTATGAAGGTCTAGATGCTTCAAGCTATGATGCTCTTGTTATTCCTGGAGGCAGAGCACCAGAATACTTGGCTCTAGACGAGACTGTCCTCAAACTGGTGAAGGAGTTTATGGAAGCCCGAAAGCCAGTAGCATCCATCTGCCACGGGCAACAAATTTTGTCAGCTGCTGGTGTCCTCAAGGTACTCTATTCACCTCATTGCTGTTATAATGTACATACTGCACATTTTTCCCTAAATGCAAGTCAATATGTGTAAATCATACACATTTCTTAGTACTTGTAGGCTGTAGCTATTACCAGTTATGTCCTGGTCTAGTACATGTATAATTCTAGCAGGGAAAAAGATTTCGGGTGAAAATTATTTTTTGAGCCTAATGTATCCCGAATCCCGAAAAGAAGCTCATTACTGAATACTGCACACCAAAGAAAGAGTTCATCTCTACTTCTTTTCCAATAACAAATCATCATAATTTTTTCATCTTCATTGATTTGTTAAATGTAAAATATTTCTATCCTTGGAAATGTGTGCTGCTATATATTAGTCCTAATATGACATTCTCGTGGTGATTAAAGGTCACAGACTTTGACTTCTACTTGATTCTTGATAGATATGATTGTGCTTTCGATAGAACTAAACTGTATAGTTTCTCTAAACTTGTTATTTGCATTGCATACAGGGGAAGAAATGCACTGCATACCCTGCAGTGAAACTGAATGTGGTCTTGGCTGGTGCAACATGGTTAGAACCTGATCCAATAAGTCGCTGCTACACTGATGAGAATTTGGTGACCGGAGCAGCCTGGCCAGCTCACCCTGACTTCATTTCTCAGCTTATGTCACTTCTCAATATCCATGTATCTTTCTAAGTCGTGTACCATGTCAAGTGTCTGTAACTTGTGGCTCGTATCTGAAAAATAATCAAAAAGTCAGACAACTTCTTGTATCTGAATCATCATATATACTATAATTCAGTGAATTGTCTTTTTGACCTCCATCTTAAACTAACTAGTTCAGCCAAGTTACTTATTTAACCAATTTGATTCTTGTAAAGGTAAGACAAACATGTGTTAAGAATTGAAGCTGGTTTAACCAATTGGAAGGGGTCGCTTATGTACTGCGCAAAAGAAGTTGAGAATACTGCTAGTTTTTGTTTCATGATTTCTATTTCTTTCCGAAATATTTTAATCACTTATAAATCTTAACTTGCTTTTAACTTTTACTTATTTTAACCTCATCCAAACGGCCCCTTGGTTAGGTACTATTCAAACTATTCAGGAATATGGGATGTGTTGAATTTGGTTCAGGTCGAATTAATGGCTGATCTCATGCACGTGACATGCATACTGATCGATCGGGTACTTCTCGTATTACTCATGCATGTGTACATCCGAGATGCAAGGAGTTTGTAAAAAATACAGTAACATTTATTTAGTAGCCACGTTTTAGTTAAATATCAGCATGCATGTATATTATATTATTATGTAATGCACATCTATGCAGCGTAGAGGTGGCCATTCGGGCGGTTTGGCTCGGCACGAACCGGACCGAACCGCCATTTAGCCCGTATTATAACATGCCGGGTTCGAACCGGCACGAACCGGCACTAACCGTGGTTGCTGACGAGCCGGTTACGGTTCTTGGATCTTCGATTCGCAAACCGCCACGAACCGGCACGTCAAACCGAGCAAACCCGCGTTGAACCGCGAACCGCGCAAGCCCGCGGTTCCTCCAGCCCGCATAACCCGTGTTTTGTTTACTTCCATCAGGAAATGCTAATCAAAAGTTTGTAGTCAATAAAATATAGGAATACATTATGGGCGTATCTGATTTATATCATCAGCATTATTGATAGTTTGACTTTATTATAAATAACTTACAAGTCATCTTAGCATAAAATTAATTTATAATTTCTGAATCGTAATTAACTTAGAAATCTTACCATTTTATTATTTATTACTAAAAAATTGTTTATTAGTTTACAATTTATTAAAAATTAGTCATATAAAACTTTATTATCGAATTTTTAAAATTTAAGAATTATTAAAATTTAAACATGTAACTATAAAACAAAATAAAATAAAAAAAGAAAAAAAATAAAACAAAATAAACTAAAAAAAGAAAAAAAAATAAAACAAAACAAACTAAAAAAAGATAAACGCACGCACGCACAGTTTATTCTGTACTTTCTGCACTTCTTCTGTTACAGTGCTATAGGCTATAGCCTATATGCTATGTTCACATCACAGACCACAACTAAAGTGACAGGACACGATTCAACGCAGTCAGCCGAACCGCCAACCCACCGAACCGCTTAAACTGTTTAAACCGGAGAAAGCAGAGAACCGTGTGAACCGTATTCCACGGTTACGGTTTTCAAATTCTCAGCCGGCCCGATCCGAACCGGAGTATTGACGTGCCGGTTACGGTTCCACCGGTGACGGTTCCAAAACCGCCTGAACCGGCCCGAACCGCCCGGCCAAACACTTTTTATGTTATAGGGAACCTGGACAAAAAAGATACTGCTATGCCCAAAGCATGATAGTGTAAAGTGGATAATACGAAATGTGCACTTAAAGATTTATCTTGCATTCTTATTTAACTTATTTCTTCACATATATTTCGTGCAGTTAAAATAGTAAAGATTCTTCTAAATTTCAGGATAAAAATTAATCGTTAACATGCATTTACATAATATGCCTGAGCTTATATCCCTACCCTTTTTTCTTGACAAATCTACTGCATGAAGTACATTCACAATGAATCACTCTTGCCTTGTGAATGACAATGAACTCACATCTGTTTTACTGTACAGAGAATCCTCAGCGTCAAAGTAGTTGTCTTCCTTCTTATCATCCCACTTAGCGACATCCGTTATGAACTTGAATGCTTTGTCTATTGTAACCCGGTCCCTTGCGCTGGCTTGGCAAACAAAAAGCTTCCGAGAAGTCAGAGAAAAGTAGAGGTCTTTGAACTTCATTGCAACATAGTGATAAGCCTGCTGAGCTAGAGTCTGGTTGCTGTGATCAGGTTGCACTGGGCTGAAGTCTGAGAACCATTCACAAGTACTTAGTGGAACCCGATTGACATTCTCCTTGAAGAGATCATACTTGTTTAAAATCAAAACAAAAGGAGTATCTTCATAACAATTTTGCCTGATCATCTTTTCGAATAGCTCTTTGCTTTCTAACATTCTGTTTCGAAGAAGCACCTTGGTTCCACTTTTCATAGGGAAACTTGAAATCTGCTCATAGTCGGTCAGAGCAACACAGAATACAACTACACGAACATCTTCAAACATTTCCACCCACTTGCAATCATCGATCACGCCCTTGGCATTTACTCTAATCAGTTGGTACCTACAAAACATGATTTTGTAAGAAACTAACTAAACAGTATACTGTAAACCCTATAATATAATTACATTAACCTATTTAAATTACTAAAAGGCTGGTCTTCCACAAAACAATTCTCTGCATATATTGCAGAAAAAACTTACCCTATAGAGTTGGAGCTGGTCCATAGGATCTAATAAATGAAGATCTAAATTTGATGGTACAATTGCACCGAACCATGTGAATTTGGCAAAACTACTGATTCTGGTTCTCTCCAGACACCACTTACACAGTCAAATTTTATGCTTTAATCGAAAAACTACTTTGCTTTAATTTATAGACATTGCCAACTGTACAATGATAACCTCGTCGAAGGTTCGGTGAAATTTGAGTAGGGTCTGGACTTTGGGCTACCAGAATCCAGTGAAAAGTCTATGAAAGCCAGAGCATTCAGCGGTGGGACTCCTTCTGAATATAGGATGTCTCTCTCTGAAGGCTCATATTCGTCACTGAATACTTCGACAGCCTGAAAAGACATGAAAAAATGAGTGTCTTTCTAACATTAAAAAAAAAATGTAACAAACTGAGGTGAAGATGACATTATTAGGCAACATCAGATTATTGTTGAAGGATAAAATTCAGACAAGAATTGTACTAGAGTCAACAGAAAGTCTACAAATGCGGGGAGAAACATTTACATATAGACATAATATGTAAATAAAAAGAAGCGGAGTACAACACGGCTCTACATTTGAGTCACTTGACTGCTAAGGGGTATTGAATTAGGACACTTGACAATGGAGCTGTAAGCTCTGAACAAGGATGCAATATTTAACCCCTGTTCAGAACATACTTCATAGTTCAACTTATTATAAAATTAAAACATATGTTCTATAAAAGAATGGAAACATATTTATGCAAACTGGCAAGTTCTAGATGACTGTGGAAACAGATACAGCTCTTCTACTTCAAGGAACTTATTTAT
This sequence comes from Daucus carota subsp. sativus, assembly GCF_001625215.2. Taxonomy (NCBI): domain Eukaryota; kingdom Viridiplantae; phylum Streptophyta; class Magnoliopsida; order Apiales; family Apiaceae; genus Daucus; species Daucus carota. The sequence goes on from NC_030382.2 coordinate 55,698,759, forward strand.
CCAGAATAGTGATAATATATATTAAAAAAAACATCAGATCAAGAGGCCAACTGTTCTATCATCTGTGTAATGGGGGGAAACATACTGAAAAGGTAAATTAGATACCCGGCTTAAGAAGTATTCTGCGGCATCAGGAAGGAAGTGAAGCTCATCTTTCCTCTTATATGTTTCCTGTATGGCAGGGTCTTTCCACACTTCTTCAACTAGTGAAGCATACTCACGAGTTGCTGCAGGGAAGAATGCATCAAAACCACCTGTGGCTATGATGTCTAAGAGCCAATCAGAGAAATGCTTTAACCTCGGACTGATTGAATAGATACATTGAGCGCTCTCATCAGAATCAACCCCTCCACCTGAAAATAAATTGAAGCTGGTAATATGGAACACAACCATGTTCACTGCACTTGTCAATAATTATCTGCCAAAAAATTATAATTAATGATAATGTAATGGAATTGCATCAAGAGAATGTAAAGATTTTTTTCTTGCACATGGTCTCCTCAAAACGCTCCCTTCCATCAAGTAAAATGCTAATATATTTGTACATGTTGCTCTGGATCATAAATTTAATGTCTTGTAATTCCTCAAACGTGAATTTGGTCCCATACAAAATTTTTGCCTGTTCCATCACGACAATTTACTAAACCGAACTTTCACTTGAATAACAATCATGGCCAAGTTGTCTAGTTTATATAGCATATAAATAGACAGAGCTTCTAGGCTTGGGCTATACAGAGAACTCATTTTGCAAAACTACATTTCTCTATACAGAGAAGTTTGTGCCACGAGGTTTTTTCTATAACAACAATTTCTTTTATGTCCTAGAAAGTCGTATCCAAAGCCACAAAATGTCCTTGAGAGATATTTTATTCGGAATTGAAGCCTGTATCTAGTATAAACATTTCAAGAAATTTACGACTTTATCTTTTAAATCGTAAGGTCTAAAGTTTTCTATGCAAAAAGAGAATACCTGCTTGAAGATGGTGCTAATTCCAGAACCTTGAAGTCCTATCAGAAAAAGCTTTTGAACTGTTATCTTCTCTGAGAGGTTTGGGACAATAGCATGATTTCTAGACACATATCTTTGTCCGCGAGGCGGACCACGGGGCACATGCAAAGAGAACAGTGTGAAGACAAAACGAGACATTGCCTATATGACAAGAAGACAATCCTTAACATTTTTTACGACTTAGATTTTACTTATAAATTCCATTTGTATTTAGTTGTTGACTTGAGGTTATACAACATACCTTTTCCCATATATATTTTCTCCTGCCATTAGCCTCCTCCTCATAACGACCATCGTCATAAACCCAGAAATTTGTAGAGCGGGGACATTGAATTTTGGCCATCTAAAACACAAGAAGCGAAGCTAGAGTTGGTATAAATGAATTGTACGTTAATAATAAAGTGTACTTCCAATAATACATCTCAGACCTCGTGACGAAGCATCCAGTGGCGGATGTATAGTTGCTAATGGGAGGTCACGTGACCTACCATTTTTTTAATATTTTTTTTTCAAATTGTTTTTTATTCATATGTCACTTGGGTTCAGCCTACAGGGCACTTACATAATAATCTTGGCATCCTTTATTTACACAAACACAGTGACACACGCAGCCTTTTTTCCACCCTGCTTCAAATACCAGGCTTCTCGTCGACTGATTTCTGAATTTTATCTACATATGTTAAATTTGTGACACACCATTGTTTATATCCTGTATCCGCCACTGGAAGCATCTATGGAATAATAAACTGTGTAATCTAAACATATTCAAATGTTCATGATTAATACTCTAGTGGGATCAAAATGACATAATAATAACTCATAATGCCATGATCTGAGACATTGCAGTTATAGCAAAAGTACCAGTATTTCTTTTACAGAAGTTAAAGGAATGACTTGAAAAAAAAAATGAAGTTAAAGGAAGGATAAAAGACAAACCTTTAGCACTCTCAATTCAAATTTTGTAATTTCTCGACCATTTATGTGAACGTCAGTATCACCATCACTAGCATTTTGGTTGAGTCTTCCATAAAAACTTAAATGTGAACTTATAATACTGTTTGGTCTTTTACCTTCCTGCCAAATGAAACCAGTATAAATATCATCAGTGCTTCTCTTCCAGTGAATGAATAATGTAATGCATGTAGCTAGAGAAGTATAAAGAGAGTAAAGTTACCTTCCCCCACATGCCAGAATCCATGTCATACCAATATCTACCAGGATTCAATTTTCGAGGTGGTAAAGGACACCTAAGGAGCTCAGCCATCTCTTCTGGCTTCAGCGTATATCCGTTCACAGTCAGCTGCTCTGGTCTACAATGATTAGCTAAACATTCTTTCTCTGCTTTCATTATCTGCTTGACTTCTAAATGACCGAGTAATCTGGACAGTAATCGTCTGTGCCTACCCAATAATACCCTATTTGATTCAGTGACCGGCTTTCCAATGCAAGTAACACATTTCCGACCCTCTGGCATTGAACCCATAGACCTAAGCACACAACTGCTGCAATACTTTGCATCACAAACCAAGCACAACTCCTTTGTTTTCCACTTCCCTTTTCCACACGTATAACACACTCTCCTATTGCCTTTCTTTTTATTTTCATTTTTCTCCGTTGTGATCCCAACATATTCCGGATAAAAGTTGTGCTCCTTATCGACCTCTTGACTTTCCAATCTATCAACTGCAGAGGTTCTACCAAGCGACTGTTGACGAGCATTATTAGAAGAGTCTTGTACAGAACCCAGTGAGGCAGAAACGGAACTCAGACAATCCAATCCAGAATTTCCTGATAGTCTAGGACTACAATTGGGCCGACTAGTGCCACTACTAGCAACATTGGACACAGGAAAATAAATTGGTTCTGCAACTGGAGGAAAAATCTCCATGGATCGATCTTCTACAATTTGGCAATAAATTGTCTACCACAGAAGCCGTGGCAATTAAACTCGACTTCACATCAGCTGGTTCTACCCTGGGGAGCTCATAAGACACCCGAGGACCACTATACTCTAATGCTCTCGAGCAATCAGGAAAGAATCACATTGAGGAATTGAAGCCCCAAGAGGAAGCATCTTTCTCACAATGTCCTCCCAATCTTGTCTTGCATTTCTCTCCATCTTTATCACAAAATCAAGAAGTACAGATTCTTTAATTCTTAATTCTCAACAAAAAATCTCAATATTTACCCCTATTGAAAACCCCAGTTCAAGAAAACGGCTTAGAAATAAAAGGCTGACGTTGAATTAACATATAGATAGAGTTACAATCTTTGTCACCAATTTTAAAGCCCCAGTAAACAACAAACACACAAAATATATTAAGTTGAAGCTCGCAATTGAAAATGTCTTGAAAACTGAAATTACGACTAGTCAACCATCAAATAGTTGCGCAAATTCTCACCAATCTTTATATTAAAGCAGAACATATAGACAAAGTCTAAGAGATGAGGTGCTGTTTTGAAGCTGAAATTACCAATTCTCGAAGCTTGGTAGACAAAGTTTGGACAGCGGAAAATAACTGTCCTTCCCGGTGTGCATGGTAACCACTAAATATTATAAATTTGATTGGTTCATATTTTTTAATAACAGTGTATACTTTGCATGTACGACAATCACATCAATTAAAATGTTTCAAACATATATTAAAATTTTGTGTTTAGCATGTGCCCATGACACACATTAGACAAACTTACGGTATAATTTCAATTTACAGTCCACTTTTTTAAAAAAAATTGTTTCAAATTAGTTGTTCACTTCAACTTTCAATACAAAATTATATTTTCAAAGTCTATTATACTCCACATACTTCTTATTTATATTTCTTAGATCAACCTCAAACACATATTATGGTCATTTAATACAATTAATTTGTGAACAACCATTTTTATGATACAGAGTATCTTGAAAGCGGATATATAATGTAAAATGGAAAGAATACTACGTTCGCTAACTAAAATTTTCTGACTAATTAAAAAGTAATTATTACTCGGTCCATTTGTAATTCTAAAATGGGTAAATAAAAAAAAGGGAAAAAGAAAATTTTGGGAGCAAAGTCAACGACTTCATGATAGAATAAGTCAAGGAATATGCAAGCCGACATAATAAGCATAAAAAATAATACTCTCTTTGTTTGAATATATTAGTCTCTTGATTTTTTTACACGCACTTTTAAGAATTTTGACCGAACATTTAAAATTATTATTTTTAAAATTTTCTTTTTATGAATAAAAATATGAGTATTTTGTATAAGAACGAGATCTTAAAAAAGATTTTGTCATTCTTTATTGTACACTTTGGAACAAAATCAAATAATCTCTCCTTTCCATTTTAATAGTCTTGTTTGCAAGGAAAAAAATTCTCATATTATTTGTTCTTTTTTTTTTGTTCAGTACAAATTTTATACAATTTTCAATGTTAACATTTATTAGTCCACGCAATTTTCATAATTTACAATGCAAATTATGTTGACTTTTAACAACATTAATGAAGACTTAGTACTCCCTCTGTTTTTTAATATATGATGTTTGACTTTTTGACACACACCTTTAAGTACTTTGACCGGATAGTCAAAAATATTATTTTTGAAATTTCCTTTTTTTGAATAAAAATATATAATATAATCAATATTTTAATTCACAAAAAAATCAATTAAAAATAATAATTTTTACTATCTAGTCAACCCACGTAAAGGTACGTGTCAAAATCAGAAGTGTCATGTAAAAAAAACAGAGAGAGTTTTGTAAAAAAAAAAAACCAGAAAGAGTAGTATTTTTGTACAACTTGTATAGTGTCTGGCCATGGGCACATGTTAAGAGCTAAATTCTATGTACTTAACTCATTTGATCGGTGTGGTTGTTGTATATGTATGGGTCCATCATAATTGAGAAATAGAAGCCAATCAAAATGAGTCAAAAACATAGAATTTGATGTTTAGCATGTGCCCACACATCATTGAAAAATCGATTTTCGTATAACCAATACATAACAATGATGACAACATATCAATTTAATTTTTTTAAAATGTGTAATTTGTGTAAAGTGGGCTATTAAAATGGGAGGTATGAAATATTTTCTATTAGCTAAATATTTGCACAAAACACATTTGAAAAAAAAAATAAAATAAGAGAGAGATGAGATTTGTAAAAGTATGCGCGAACAAAAAGTTGGTGGACTGCAGGAAAATTTTGCGGTCAAAATTAAGTTCATATTATATTTCTTATCGGTCTGATTTTCCAGGAGGCTACGCCAGAGATTATATTTTAGATTATAATACAGCTGACTTTATCGTTGATTACGAGTATATATTTACTTATGTAGTAAACTCTTTATACACAACTCTTTCAAACACTCACACGGGAACTTGGATCTTGAAAAAGAATCACAAGAATGGCGAGCTCTAAATCTGTGAACAAGAGTGTTCTTATGCTATGCGGCGATTTCATGGAAGACTGGGAAGTAAGTGATCATCTGTATTTTGTTCACTCCGTAGCTCTCGTTTTTTTACGATTTTTATGCATTACTTTATATGTGTATATAGAATTTAATTTTAAAATTTATTTTCTTATAAATATTTCAATATTAATTTTTTGTTCAGAAGACTTTTGTTTAGAATAATTTATGACCATGTTTGAGAATTAACGGTTAGCTTAAATAAGATGTTTTGACTAACTGATTGAAATAGATATTTTTACTAGCGAATTGAATTACTAATTTCTCGTAAAATTGTTAGTAAATACCTTTAACAGTTTCTCGTAAAACTGTTCGGCAAATAGTTCTAACACAAACAAAAAACCTCATACTTTCAAAGAAATTTTTTTAGAATTAGCTTTTTTGGATCAACCTCTATATCAATCGTAAATACCAAACATTATTATTAACAAATTTTAGTGATCAAACCAACACACGTAACTTCTAATTTTGTCTAAAACCGGGCCAATGAAACTAGGAGTCTAAGTACATAAACAACCTAAAGACAGAGTATATATTAGAATTAGTAGTTTTAGTTTATAATATAGTTATGGATTGGATGCTACTATACAGGCTATGGTCCCGTTTCAAGCATTACAGGCATATGGAGTATCAGTTGATGCTGTTTGTCCCAGAAAGAAAGCTGGTGATATCTGTCCCACTCTTGTTCAGCAGGGCTCTGTTTATCAGGTCTCTGTCTCTTCTTTTGAGTCTTTTACAATAGTCCTGTTTTTATAACTGTTGATATCTGGAAAAGTCTAAGTAGTTTGATGCATTGGCGGAACCGAGATTTTTAATGTCCCGAAGCTGAAATATTTAATAATGAACATGTAATTCAGCGGATATTATATGCCTCATTTGTAACAGCGCTAGTTATACCATAATACTCAATATGCTTGCATCTTATCCCGGACATTGTAATTCAGCGGATATCCCTCATTTGTTGTTTGCATCAGTGGAGTTTTTAAATGTAATCATAAGAATAAAGACACCCCAAAATACTGCTTGATTCAAACAAAGAACAAAGATGGGGTTTTCCTGTTTTGGGACTTTTGTTAAATTTGCACTCAGAACTAAAAGAAGAGTGAATTTTTAAGCAGATGATATAAGGAAGTAGAAAGTAAGCAAAGGCGAGGAGCTTGATTAGTAGCACTATATATATGAGTTTTTAACAACAAACTCAAAGCATTTGATTTATTAACTATAACAAAAAGGCTTCCTGAAGCTCTATCATTTCTCCTGTTATTGGCAGACCTACTCTGAGTCTAGAGGTCACAATTTTGTCTTAAATGCAACTTTCGATGAGATTGAAGCCGACAAATATGATGGGCTACTGATACCAGGAGGGCGTTCAGCTGAATATCAAGCGATGGATAAATCTGTGCAGGAGTTGGTGAATTTATTATATATCTGGAAAGCCAATTGCTGCTATTTGCCACGGGCAGCTGATTCTAGCAGCTGCAGATATACTTAGAGGCCGGAAGTGCACTGCATACCCCACTTTGAAACCAGTACTCATTTCCGCAGGTGCTCATTGGGTTGAAGCAGATACCTTAGATAAATGCACTGCAGATGGCAATCTTATCACTGGAGCTACATATACTGCCCATCCAGAGTACATCCACCATTTTATCAAGGCATTAGGTGGCACTATAACCGGCTCAAATAAAAAGATTCTGTTTCTCTGCGGGGTTAGTTGAATACTGAATTTTTTCCCTGCTCAAGTTAGGACATGATAACTTTCAAAATTGTGCTTGCAAACATATGTTCGTATTATGCAGTTGGTTGTTGGTGTATTGCAGAAAAAAGGTTGAGGCTTCATACGTTGTTATAAGTCATAGTCACTTCGTCTGCAGTACAAACTATGAGCCTTGCAGTGTTAATAGTATGAGTTTTGTTTAAGTTACGAATAGTTATGAATACAGGCATGCTTAGTATACTGTTCCAATCACCAACTATGTAATCCAAAAATTAAAAGAGTCATTTACCTTATTTCAGTATGATTATTTTGATCACTCTTGCATTGTAGTTTGATTGTTCAAACAAGTATTTAGTGCCACCTATAAGCAAAAGAATAGATGAGATCATATTTTCTACTTATAATCCCATAGCTGTTTTGCATTCTGATGTTGGCCTTTACAGTTCAATCTTTTTTATCCAGTTGACTTGTTTTCTAGAGTTCTTCACATTGATAAGCTAAAGAAGTTTATTGTATTGTTGCCAAGTTATGAATATGGAACCTTCTTTATTGTTGGACTACATGTATTCTACAGGATTACATGGAAGACTACGAAGTGGTAGTTCCTTTTCAGGCCCTTCAAGCTATTGACTGTCATGTCGATGCTGTCTGTCCCAAGAAGGTGGCGGGTGATATATGCGCAACAGCTGTCCATGATTTTGAGGGTGACCAAACTTACAGTGAGAAACCAGGTCATCCTTTTAAGCTAACAGCCACTTATGAAGGTCTAGATGCTTCAAGCTATGATGCTCTTGTTATTCCTGGAGGCAGAGCACCAGAATACTTGGTTCTAGACGAGACTGTCCTCAAACTGGTGAAGGAGTTTATGGAAGCCCGAAAGCCAGTAGCATCCATCTGCCACGGGCAACAAATTTTGGCAGCTGCTGATGTCCTCAAGGTACTCTATTCAACTCATTACTGTTATACTGTACATATGTACTGCAAATTTTTCTCTTAATGCAAGTCAGAATGTGTAAATTGAATTTGCAATTTTTCTATCCTTGGAACTGTGTGCTGCTATTACTCCTAATATGGCATTCTCCTGGTGATTAAAGGTCACAGACTTTGACTTGTCCTTGATTCTTGATAGATATGATTGTGCTTTCGATAGAACTGAACTGTATAGTTTCTCTGAACTTGTTATTTGCACTGGATACAGGGCAAGAAATGCACTGCATACCCTGCTGTGAAACTGAATGTGGTCTTGGCTGGTGCAACATGGTTAGAACCTGATCCAATTAGTCGCTGCTACACTGATGGAAATTTGGTGACCGGAGCAGCCTGGCCGGCTCACCCTGAGTTCATTTCTCAACTTATGTCACTTCTCAATATCCATGTATCTTTCTAGTTGTGTACCATGTCAAGTGTCTGTAACTTGTGGCTCGTATCTGAATAATAATCAATAAGACAACTTCTTGTATCTGAATCATCATGTATACTATAATTCAGTGAAATGTCTTTTTGACCTCCATGTCAAACTAAGTAGTTAAGCCAAGTTACCTATTTAACCAATTTGATTCTTGTAAAGGTAAGACAAACATGCATTAAGAATTGAAGCTGGTTTAACCAATTGGAAGGAGTTGCTTAGTTAGGTATTCAGGAATATGGTATGGGTTAAATTTGGTTCAGGTAGAATTAATGCTGATCTCATGCACGTGACATGCATACTGATCGATCGGGTACTTCTCGTATTCCTCATGCATGTGTACATCCGAGATGCAAGGAGTTTGTCAAAAATAACATTAATTTAGTAGCCACGTTTTAGTTAAATATCAGCATGCATGTATATTAATTATTATGTAATGCACATCTATGCAGATTGCAGGGAGTGTACTGTGTTCGTCAGGTGGAGGGAAACGAAGGAAGTAGTATTGTATTTTACGTAAAGTTTTGACAATAACTAGACTGCATATATGCATCGGGATATCAGATATATACTCTCTCTTATTATTGTTACAATTCCAGATAAGTACTGGCTCTTATAATTAGTATTCACAATTCCGACCCTAATTTGTTCACACTCATATGGATTCCGACTCTAATTTAAAGGTCATGTTCACGAATTTGATGGGCTCTATTGAGTTTAATATGATAATACATGTCAATGAGAAAGTGATTTCAGAGATTGATAAAATGTTTTGTAAATCACTACAAATTAAAAAGAAACATATTAAAATTTTATAAAAATTCAAAATTCGATCAGCTTGTATTTCTAAGCATAGGGTTATCGAACTTAAAATTTATTATGTAATTACAATATTTCTCCCTAAATTTTGAGCAAAACTTTATATTACTTGTGTTTTTTACTTTTCTCTTACTTTGAATTCATTAATTTGGTGTAATAGAAGCTTATTATGTTATTTTTTTCTGGCGATTGCACCGTTAATTTTCTTGGGTGAAAGATAAGTGCGGATATGCTTTTCTCTTAATCTCCGAAAATATCTCTTCGCATGTCTCGAACTCAAATGATAAATTTTTTGAGCCGAAAAAATCGTCCTTCAGTTTGTATTTGGATGCAAAAAAGTCATTCATTCTAAAAATAATAAATTCATTAATTCATCTTTCATTTCAATTTCGAGAAACATGCATGCAAGTTAATTGCATCTGTATACCGCATAACCAACGATCAACTAATTAATCTGTTCTCGTTTTATTCTCAGAAAAAGTAACACAACATATAAATCATAAAGTTACATGCATGTATGCATGTGAGTATCACCAATGCGAATCTGCAAACACAAAGCAACATACTGAGTACAAGCTAGAGCAATTTTATTGGAGGTAGAGAACTGATCATTGATTAAAAGAGCCAGATAAGAGACGAGTCTGCTTAAGCTCTGTACTGAAACGGTCCGGGGTTCAAGAGAGCAATAAGCTTCCCAAGCCCGTTCTGAAGAAGACTCCCAAAGCTAAGCGGTGCTTGCAGGCTCCCGGTGGAAGGAAATGTCTGGCAACTACTCGGCTTACTCAACGGAAAATCAACGGTCACCGAGCATGAAATTTGCTGAGGCTGTAGATTGAGAGCCGAGGTATTGAATCCAGGAACCGGAATAGAGAAAAATCCAAACGCATCTGTCAAAGCACTGGGATCGCCAATGTCAATGCCATTGCATTTCACACTAACTGGCACTCCGGAGCCACCCAAGATGCTGCCTACTAATGGGATTGAGGTCAATGGGCAGGCCAGAAACCCTAAAACCTGGAGCTGAGTGATGCTACTAAGATTAGCTGCGGGGAGATTTAGAGGAGTCCCTTGTGAGGCCGAGGGAGTTGCGAGCAAAAGGATTGCTAGGGTTGATGTGAGTAGAAAGGTGGAGCTGAAATGAGCCATTGGAGTGATTCAGGTTATGTTGGAGGAGTGTTTTATGTTAATTGTTTGAATGGTTTTGGGATGGTGGAATGGGATGGAATTACCCTGCTTTTATAGATGTTTTTTGAGATCGAGTGTTGATGCAACTTTGTTTAATTATTCTCAAACTTGTACTTGTGACGAAGTGATCGATCTCTCAGATTGATCTTGCATGTGTTCATTAAGTCATGGGCCAAGATGCATGGAGCTGATAATGTAAAATATAAGTATATAAGTAAATAATCAATCCTCGTACATGCATGCATATGTGTAATTAATAGGGTTGTGATTTACTGATTTGTGTATATAAACATTGGCGGGCGCCTATATAACATGCATGCTGTTGTGTGTGTGAAGTGTTATATAAATAAGGAAAATGCTTGGTGCACATAATTGTGTACAAAAACATGTACATAATGACATGTGGCGGATTTTAATTGGATGGCCCCCTGTATTTACACCAACCACCCCAATTAAAACCCACCACATCACTTGCCACATCATTATGTACAAATTTTCTGTACACAATTATGTCTACCTACCACTGCTCTATAAATAAAGTAAATGTGTATATATGCAAGTACCTGAAAGATCCGATGATATTAATATAATAATATCACTCTATTTGCTTTTTGCTGTAATGGCAGGAGGGAATAGTAAGTAAATACTCCCTCCGTCCCAGTCATTTGTATACAAATGGCTGGGACACGGAGATCAAGAAACTGGGTAAGAAATAAAGTTGGATGAAAAGTGGGTATAGTGGTGGGACTCATTTATATTTAATAATAAATTTGAGATAGTGGAGAAAAGTAGTGGGTGTAATAGTGTTTATATTATTATAGAATAGAGATAGTGGAAAAAAGTAGTTGGTGTAATGATGTTTTATATTATAAAAGTTTACTACTTTTAGTTTTGGAATGTATACAATTGATGGAACGTCCCAAAAAAGAAACTGTATAAAATTCACAATTAATTGGAACGGAGGGAGTAGTATGCTTTTCGTAATGACAAGCAAATTGCGTTTGTGGTAGTGTTATGTTTTATCGGGTTGGCTAGTAATTAGTTACCAGCCTTAAACCCGTGCACACTATATAATTTTGAATTTATTATATATAATTCAAATTATAACATCATTTTATTAGTGTTTTAATATTAAAGAATTGAATTTTTATTCAATTATATTACTCTTATAAATTTAGCTTTAACAATATTTTTTTGTATTGTAAATTATTAGTATAAATAATAAAAAAAATTATTTTTTAATTAATTATAAATTATATTTAAAAAAATAATGGTGGAGTGTTTATCTTCAAGTACATCACATGTGTTTATAAAACTGTTTAATGATGCAAGACGAGAACTCTGCATGCTGGACTCTGAAGACTTGTAGTTATAACAAACATGACCATACCAAAATTTTGTACGATTAAAAATTATACGCTTATTATAGTATAGTATAGTATAGATAACTGATGGAGTTAATTGTTTTAGATAATTTATTGGATTAAATATTTTGATTGCATATTTAATTTGAGTGACAAGCAGAAAAATCTCTTCGTAATAATTTTATCAGGAATTAGTTTTTTTTTTAATTACAACTCCTATTTTAGTCTCAACTTTTTATTAGCATTCTATAGAAATTGTGAGTCAGCAGGATATCAAATGATATAATAAACGGTGTCAAAATTAATGCTTCATAAATTTCTGGTGTAAATTTTATTTGTGATTCCAAGTATAAACAAAATATTTGTGGTCACGGTCATGTATAAATTAAAGATAGTGAATAAAAGTTGATATTTCGATGCGACAGCTATTACAGTATTTTAAAAAAATAAATGTTAATAATTTTGTTGAAGTGAGATAATATGAAAAAAAAATTGAGAAATTTATTACGTGTCAAACTAATAAAATTGGCAAATCATAAAATATGCTACTAATTTTATTTGTGATTCAAAATTATTAATAAAATATTATAAGCGAGAAATTGGCAGCTCTTACGGGCACAAGGTATATTTTTAAAATTAAAGTGTCAATTGATGTACAAAATGGGAATATGAAAAAATATTTTTATTATACTGAAAAGTTTGGGCGATCAACCATATTTGATGAGTTGCTCTTAGCCCTTAGGGTAATCAAGATGACAAAATGTCTGCTTTAGTAACTTAAACAACATTAATTGCAGATAATTAGCTTACGTATAATCAGTTCTCATTTTATTCTCAGAAAAATTAAAACACATATACAAACCGTACAGTTACATGCATGTGATCATCACATACGAAGAAATTTAGGACGCGAGAAAGCTTAACATTCAAAGTAGAAAGCAGTACAAGCTAGGTCATTTTTATTTGACGTGGAGAACTGGTTAATTAAACAGAGCCCGAAAAGAGACGAATCTGCTTAAGCTCGGTACTGAAATGGTCCGGGATTCAAGAGAGCAATTAGACTGCCAAGCCCGTTCTGAAGAAGACTCCCAAAGTTAAGTGGTGCTTGAAGGCTTCCCGTGGAAGGAAACGTCTGGCAGTTACTACTTCCATTCATGGGGAAGTTAATGGTCACTGAACATGATATCGGTTGCGCGGGCAGAGCCGTGGGATTGAATCCAGTGAGTGGAATGGAAAAAAATCCAAATGCATCTGTCAAAGCACTGGGACTGCCAATGTCGATGCCATTGCATTTGACACTGACAGGAACTCCAGAGCTCCCCAGGATGCCACCTAATAAAGGGATTGAGGTGAATGGACAGGCCAGAAAGCCTAAGACCTGGAGCTGTGTGATGCTACTAAGATTGGCTGCTGGCAGATTCAAAAGAGTCCCTTGTGAGGCCGAGGGTGTTGCGAACAAAACGATTGCTAGGGTTGATATGAGTAGAAAGGTGGAGCTGAAATGAGCCATTCACTACAACAAAAACGGGTAAATTCTCACATTACTAAAATCACAAGAATATAATATTCGTACGAATGGAACGTTGAAAATGAATTTTAAAAAATATATACGGGCTTCATTTGGGACCAGACAAATAATTGTGAAAACTAAAAACACAAAGGCAACACTTTGGTACTTATTTTCACGCTTACAGATATGACTGCGTCTGGTCATATTACTAATTATGACTAAAGTTGGTCGAATATAAAATATGACCGATTTTTGTCAAACTTGTATATATGACCACAGTCGGTCAAATTAATAAATATGACCGAAATCGGTCAAACCTAGCTTTCAAACATTCTAAATTTTTTTGCGGGAAATTTCCCGCTCAAAAAATAAATATGACCGCCTTTATTATTGACCGATTCTAGTCAAATTTAGTGACGTCATCATAAATTTTTTTTCCTCCTAAATTTTGTGGGTCCGACATTATAAATATGACTGGATAAATATGACCGTCATTTAATATGACCGCTATCAGTAATATTTAATGGCAGTCAAATTTATCCGGTCATATTTAGCTTTGACTTGTAAATTTCTTGATTTGACCTTAAATATGACCGCGAGCAGTCATATTTGTAGTCGGTCATATTTAGCCGGTCATTTTTACCCGTTTTTCTTGTAGTGATTGGAATTGTTTAGGTTATATTGCAGGAGTGTGTTCTGTTAATTGCTTGATGGTTTTGGGATGGTAGAATGGGATGGAACTACGCTGCTTTTATAGAAGTTTTTTGAGATCGAGTGTTGATGCAACTTTGTTTAATTATTCTCGAACTTGTACTTGTAATTACCAAGTGATCGACCTCTCGATCTGGGATTAATTTTGCATGTGTTCATTAACTAGATGCATGGAGTTGATAATATAAAATTACAATAATTAAACATAATCGATTCTTAATTAATAACAACATTGTTGTGCATGTACATTGGCGTGCGCAAGTTTCACATAACAGTATTGATGTGACGTGGCTGTGGAGTGTGATATAGCTAGGTAAAGTAGAATGATCGATCTTTGCTCATTGATATATGTTGTGAATTTGATTTATTTAAACTGATAATCTAAATTCTAATCCCTGTGCAGCGAAATTAGTTGTATTTCAAAATAATTAATTAAGCATCATTAATTAAGCACTTCAACGCCCGCATGTCCGCAGTACACGCAGGTGGGTCACATGCCGCAAATATCGAGCTTGTCGAAATGCCTGGAAATGTTTTAAAATTCTTCTCCTCCTGGGTTCATACGAATATACGATACGGGCTTGCTTTTATCTAGAAGGTCTGATACTTCTGTTGCGTTCAGGATGAACAGAACACATGTATAAATTACTTCTAGAACTGCTTACTAAAATCCCGAGTTAGCATGCAGATCCCTGTCCCCATTAATTTGACAGCTTTCACGTACCATCTGAACAACTAGATAGAGGGGCTGGGTTACATGAAAGCCACGGTTAAATCGGAGAACTCTGAAATTTTATATTTTATGCTGGAGAACATTATAAAATCTATTGTATTGTAAAAATAGTCTCGTTAAGACACTTTCTTCAGGCACTTTCCCTTCATGTTCGTTGAATTCCCCAGTAACTCAATTGAAATAAGAAAAATCATATCCAAGTCGATCTTTGGGGATGAAAAAATAGTGTATATATATATATATATATATATATATATAGGCTCATGATCAAATAGAAACCACTCTTAAAATAAAAACTAGAAACCAGTTTCCCTACCACTATTTATAACTGCGGGTATCACTAATTTATACTACACTAATCACTGTTTTTATATAGTATATAAACAACGATTTTTATTATCAAAATTGAGAAGATCTACTTATCTAAACTATTGATAATCGATTATAGATGATCAATTTCATCCGTAGGAAGGTTATTGACGGTAGGAAGCCGCAAAAGAAGTTGTATGATGATGATAAGTAATCGTTAGTTTTGTAAGTTATGATAGAAAGTGTATGTGACTATTGGTGATGATATACAATAGTGGCAAGTCATGAAAACGTCTGGTAATGGTGGTAAGAGGTCTATTATTACGATTTGGGTGAAGATGATGGTCATATACGTTGCATATATGTGTGTATATATATTTATATCCGCGAGATATGTTATATATAAATTAGTGATATGTTAGGTACAAATTAGTGATTTCTGTAGTTAAAAATAGTGATAAAAAACTGTCCAGAAACTGGTTTTTAGTTTTTAGGCTAATTTGGTTTCTATTGGAGTAGGACTCTATATTTTTACTCCAATAGAAACCTCCTTATCCTAGAAACTAAAAACCAAGCTGAAATATCACTAAATCCTAAAGCAAATACCACTAAATTCTTAAACAACCCCATCTCCACCTCCATCTCCACCTTCATCTTCACCAAACCCACCTCCATCTTCACCAACCTCACCTTCACTACCACCACCTCCGTCGTCGCCTCCTTCATAACCGCTACCACCTCTATGTCGCCCGCCCCCTCCATAACCACCACCTCTACCTCCATTATTTCTCTAACAACACAACCTCCACACCTCCATCTTCACCAACCCCATCTTAATCGATGCTTCAACCTTCTTCAACCCCGTTCATACTTCTTTCTCCACCTCGACTCAACTACAAACGCGGAGCCGCCACTATTCCAGCAACGCTCCAACCCCACACTTCAAGCCGCCCAAACATCCGCTACAATCATCTTTCCTCCATCTCCACCATCTCCACCACTATCACCACCATCTGAATCGAAAACATGAACAGATCTGAAGATTCTAAGCTGGAACATATCTGGAGATTAAGTTTTCACTAGTTCCTGCAACACATATCACTAAATTCTAAAGAGAATATCACTAAATTGTACTGAAAATATCACTAACTTATATTAGTTTCTAGTTTTTATTTTAAGATTGGTTTCTATTTGATCATGAGCCTATATATATATATATATTGTGGAAGCTCAAGTGGATCATGTAAGAGGAAACATGCATACAGGTTGAAGAATATGCACAATGGATCATGAGAGAGATTGAGGGGTAAAGAGAAAAGGACAATCAGCACCAAGCCACCAACAGAGGTACTAGAATAAACCTATTCATAGTTTATAAGTGGAAGCACCTGAATTTTTAGTTTTTTTTACAAGCAAGATCGACACTGTAATCTCCATCTACCACTACGCAAGGGCACTAAAGGTAGAAGCATAGGCTATTGTCTTGTAACTTGGTGGTTCATATATGCATGTATCTTTTCGATCCTTACAGACATGTGGATTAAGCACTTGCAGAGAATTATCTATGTAGCTTTGGTGGTTTTCTCCTTGGTAGTTTACAGGTACTTGACCATTGTACGGCCTTCCACACTAATTTTCGTCGCCTGAAGCTGCTTTCTTTTCGGTGCTTTCAACTGTTCCAATTTCTTTTTCATCTAAAATAAGTAATACAATCAGTCTCAAGGTTAGAACTGATCAAAGATAAGGCGACTGAGAAATAAAACAAGAAGAGCTTTAGTGAATCAATCAACACTTGTAGGTACATTACAAGAACAAGTCAATAGGAATTAGATCCATTAAATTAGTCAAGATATACATTTTTGTATCTCTCAAGCAAACCTACAATACCAATTTCAGATTAAGTAATAAGAGATCTGGTAAAGCAACAATGCAAATGCTAAAAAGGCGGAAACTTATCTACCTCTTTGTTTATTGTCCTCTGCTTCAGCCCTATCTACTGTGTATGATTTATCTTATGCACTGTATTTTATCTGGGGAATGCATGGGTGTAGTAATTTTATCACCAGAATTCTCTCAGTTAATCTAATGTTTCTATACACCTTTCTGTTTCGTCACCAGAATGACAGGTTGATGCAGCATATTTAACAAATTTTAATTTTAGATAGCTCTCAGGTCCTTATACAATCTAGTAGTTGAAGATAAAAAGCACATTTCCCACCTTTAAACCCAGTATTAACATTGAAAGGAACCAACCTTGAGATGACACTGGTCCTGCACCACATGCTCAGCTCGGGCCCTCACTAGGTCAGGATCAATCTTGGACGGAGGGCGGACAACAAAATCCAAAGGCATTGCCTCAGGCCTGAAAGTACGCTGTCTAGAGGACCACTTGCCGCACTTTGATTCCCTATGTTATCCATATTAATTCGAAAACAAATAAACTAAATATTTTTGCATAATGCTTAACTAACTAGCTAATCGGTTAAGTTTGATCTTATATGTCATGGTTAAATACTGTGAAAAGTTGGTTACATTAATATCATCATCTCTGGAATGCATATATAGCTTTACAGGCGAATATATAACTTCTAGAAAGTTTACTTTACAGATCTGTAATTAAGAAAAATCAATATACAAGAAGAATGAACTGTTATAATAACTACCTTTTGCCAGAAGCCCCCTGTAACAGAATCCTCTCATCATCAAACTTTCTCATGTCCTCAAACCTAGTGCTCTTGTTAAAGATTGATCGACTCTGAATGATCAAAAAAATAAGTCACGACTCACGAGTGCAAATTATCGGCATATATAAGCCAAAACAGAATCATACTTGTATAATTTAAGTGCACTTGGGGAAAAAAGAGAAGAAAAACACTGGCACGTGTACTAAGAAAAGAAAGAAAATGGAACTCTCATCTTACAACGTGAACAAATTGCTACCGGTAACTTCTAACAGATACATTACTGCAAAGTTATAAATAATTTCAAAGTTGTGCCACTTTATTCATAAAATATATTATTGTTGAAAAGCTGATAAGTTCTAATATTGACACCATGACTTTAAGCGAATATCTCATGCAGCAGCAAAAGGTCAATCGTTTTTGGTAGAGACTGTTGCGTAATTTTTAGGGAACAACTTCAGAAAATATTACCCAACTGTCAACCAGTTCCTTAGCAACTTTTCTGTTAGATGCTGTCTCTTCATCAGATCTTGAAAGAAACATTATGACCTGAGACAAATTCAAGGAAAAAACAAGTTAATTAGTTATGTATATGATTCGTTTACAAAACAGAATAACATACTGTATGCCAATTGCCCATAAATGAACATTGATCTATTTTGGAGGACTGACCTTTCCCAGACCACTCTTCTTCAGTTGCTCTTTTCTTTCATACTGATCTAAATCAATTGGGAACTGCAATCAGAGTGCACAACAACAGATGTTTCCAATTACCATATTTGAAATAGTATTTAAAATAACAATAAATTCAATAATAATGATACCACCAAAAACAGCAATATTAGTAGTAAAAAATTAGTACTAGTGAAAAATAACATAAATGGGGATAATCATGTCCATACATTAGTCAAAATTTTCAGTATTGCTGCACGGATATTTATACTCGGCAGGCTCCCATCTGGAAGTGGTTCAAGCCAACTCTTCAAAACTGTTAAAATTCCATGGTCTAAAAACTCATGTTGAAGCTGCTTCCTACAGCCAAGAAATAATAATTGGATAAAAACCAGGGATGCAACAATGTTAAGCAACTTAGGAAGAAAGAAGACAGCTAGCTTACTTCGACAGGACATCTGTAAGAAAAGGCAGCTTCATAAGTTTGTTTACAGCAGGTTTTGACTCTATATTCAGTAGTACATCCTCTTCAGCAGCAAATTCAAGCTCGGCCAGGACTTGCTCAACTAGCAATGCAATTTCTGCAGCAGATTTCTCACGTTTCTTTTTCTTCCTTCCCCTGTTAAAGGGATTTGTGAATTCAGCAATATCTTCTTGCTGTCATCAAAACAAATAAAAGAACCAACTGAAGATCTTCGAAACATTTCTTCTTACAAAGACGGTATTCGACCTCCAAGTCACACTAGGCAATTTACAATTACTCGTTTGCTATAAACTGACCAAGAAAAGGAATCTCATGTCTATTTCAAAAGTACAAAACACAACAAAATTTGACAGTTGTGACTTTCCATTTTGTCCCAATTCAAACAAAGTGTATCATACCTGAGGAGCATCACCAGGTGACTGTTGTTTGGTGTCAGTTCCATAACAATAAGCAGTATCAACCATCTTAGCAACCTCACGATCATCCTAAAACAAATATAAGTACTAAAACACAGTATCTGTATAATAGCTATACATTTCTCATAACGTTACAACTTACAAAATCATGACTCTATGCTGCATTAACTAATTCGAAAGCAAACAAACCCATCTCACTGTATAAATCATGTAGCAGGATTTGAATAAGAGTTTTAAGTCATTGTGTTTTACTGTTTTTCTGTTTATTTAAGTAGACAGCATCATACAAAACAACTAAAGCAAAAAATCTTATGTCAAGTCCATATAAACCAAATACAACTAAGCAAACTATACTAAATTCAATATATTAATAGCAGTAACTAAAGCCACATGAATTACAAAAAAAAGCCAGAAATGAATTGAAACAAAACAGCACCAAAATATAAATCTCTCTCTCTCTCTCTCTCTCTGTGTGAAATTAGAGTGAAGTAAACCTCAGAATCACCACCAGCCACTGTACGCCACATCTCCTTCACGTCCGCATCACCAGCACTCTTCACGAGGCGTTCTCGGTGGTTTGATTCCAAAAGTACCGGCGTCGGAGATCGACGGCGCCGGCCACCGCCGCCGTCGTCGGAACACATCACCGGCTCGTCATTCTCATCATCATACCTGAAACATACACAAAAACAGCTAAATACAAACAATACAGTGGAGATCATCAAAACCCTAAGTCCTGACTAAATACACACATAATATTGTAAGTATAGATGCAAAAAGCTTACAGGTGACTGTCGAAGCGCATGGTGAAAACGCTGAGAACGTCTTTTACGAAGGTTTGTATAAAATGATGTTTAATTTGTTTAGAAATGGCGGAAAATTATGAAAAATAAAATAATGAAATGGGAGGGAGAAAGTGTAGTGCAGCGAAGAGGGAGAAAAGATGGATTTGATTTCCTGCCTCGCACTTTTCTTCACTACTATACACCTCCACTAGATATATGATACAGTAGAAAGTTAATTGTACTCCTGCCAAACTTGCTCAAAATTTTCAATCTCACCCCGAATTGTTTTATAAGTTTCTTTCATGCTTCTAAAAGATTTGTTTTATTAGTTTTAATAGTTTGAATTTATTGTTTACGTTTGTTTGCTGCCTGGAGAAAAATTCGATAACATGTTAATAGGTGTCTTACGATTTCAATTGCGTTTATTAAGATGAAATCAATATATATTTTAGATCAGAGGTGATTAGAGAAAAAATCTATCAATATGTATATTTTTATTAATTTTATTCTAAATTATTTGAAATATAATCTAATCCACAATATTTATTAAGGAATGCTCATTTCACACTCATATCAAGTTTTCCTAAAATGTTGACCATAGATATGCTCATGTTTAATCATTATTTTCTCAAAAAAAAAAATTCTCTATAATTTTTTTTTTAATTTTTTATTACATTCACTAATCGTTTTATTTCGTTAAAGTGAACCAATTGTCTGATTTCTTAATTCTTAAAGCCCAAATAACGAAGGTTGTTCCAAAGGCTTGATATAATGCATGGAAGCTGGTCAATGGATACGTGAATTGGATAGGAATATGGATCAGATGCAAGAAGGCCCCGGTCCGAAATAATTTCTCCTTCTCTGATTGCACATTATCAAGCCCCGTTTATATTTCTCTCGGACGATCTCCGCATTTTTTGTCCAAGTGTTCCCAAGAAAGTGGCTTTCTGAAGATATCATCATATCGAAGAGGGCATGCCCGATGTGTATTGACTATTGAGACTTCGAAATTATATGGGTAATGGATAGGGGGCGGATCTAGGAAGAGGCACGAAAGGACACGTGTCCCTCCTAAATTTTCTTTTTATATTTTTTCACCATTCTAAAGTTTACAAAATTATAAAAGTGCCCCCAAAGAATTTAAAAATATATAGGTATTTTCCGAAAATTTGCTTCGTGCCCCCCCTAACATTTGTGGGCTAGATCCGCCCCGGTAATAGGTTAGTTATGGCTCAAGCCCTCCCCATCGGCCATCACTTCTAACTAGTTCAAAACGAACACTATACCCATCACTCGTGACTTGGCTCAAAATTTTAAAATATTAAAGCCATACTAACTCTAAATTTCATATCATCTAGGAACCACTATAAATGTGTAATCTTTCTCGTTCAGTTCTACACATTTAACAAGCATCTAATTAATCTTGCAATGACTAATTACTAGTATAACTCAGTGAAGTTGGTGATCTTCGTATCAACCCTGGTACTGCTCTTGGGGTCATTGCCTCAGGGCCAGGGAGTGGTGCAGCCACAAGCTACAGGTCTGATCCAGATATTCGAGATTCAATTCAGCGGCATACTGGCCTGCACACCAACCGGAAACCCTCCGAGCACTGGCGATGTAGTTCCGGGGGTTGTAGGAGCGGTTTTTAGTGGTTCATGCAACGGTGCTAGTGGCAACATTAGTCAGTTCCTCATAGATCAAAACGGAGCTTTTAGCGGTGTATTAAGCCTTTTAGATGGTATTTTATTTGATCCTAGTCAAGGGATGCCGTGCTTTATCAGCGTGCAGCTTCCTGTCACTGGAACCACTTGTACAGTGTTGCCTCCCACGGGAACCCTCCGAGCAGCTCTCAATTTGGTCAGTTTGGTTGTTAGTCTCGCTGGGAATCTTGTTTGTGTTGCCATCATCGGGCCGTGGGGGCTCTAACACCTCCCCCATGGCCATGCCGAATTATATAATCCATAATACAATCAATAATCAACTCAGCGACACAAAAAATAATCAAATCAATAAATGGAATATTATTAAATTATAAATTGTAATATTTGAATTTTAAAATTTTAATTAAACGATATAGTTTATATATATTATTACCTATTAATTATAATATACTCCCTCCGTCCCATATTAGTTGTTACATAATCTTTGACCAGAGATTATAAATTATTCTTTCATCATTTTAAAAAATTGAAAATGACATCTTAAAGTAGATTAAGAGTTATTTTCCGGTGACATGTATTTTATACTTTTTCAATTGATAAAATATTAACAAATCTCAGCCAAATTTTGGTCAATTTGACAGGCACAAAACCAAAGATTACAACTAAAATGGGACGGAGGAGTACAAGATTATTTAAAATATAATATTACACAACATGTATAAAGTTATAAACCAACAAAACAGAAAAGTTTACAGAAATCCAAAGAACTGAGAGGAAGCTGACGCATGCCAGATCCTGATCTATGAAAGATATTGAGCACCGGACCGCATAACTTTTTTTGGACAATTTTTCCACTAAAAAAGTTTTTTGGACAATTTTTCCACTAAAAAAGTATACCAATAGACTTTTTAAATGGTACATTCAATCTTTATATACCACAAAGATAGATATATCTATACAATGAGTCTGTGCTGATAATTTATGTTACCCCAGCCATCTCTAGCTTCTACCTGTTCTGAACAAATCGATTCATATATAATGTTAAAAATATTTACACCAGAGGGACCTTAAATTCAATATTTTGAGGAACCTCTATAAATAGGAGTCTTGCTCATTGAGCTTCTCACACATTTAAATAACAACACAAGTATTATATATATCAAGCATCTCTTTCTTGCAATGACTTGCTATAACTCAGCCAAGTTGGTGATGGTTGTATCAACCCTGGTGTTTCTATCTGGCTCACTGCCTCAAGGCCATGCACTACTTACAGGTCTACTTAATATAACCCGGATCCAATTTACCACCTCACAGCTGGCCTGCACAGCCACCGGAAACCCTCCAAGTACAGGCGGTGGAGTTGACGGAATTGGCGGAGCGCTTCTTAGTGGCACGTGCAACGGTGTTGGTGGCAACGGTAGCGGGATCCTAACACATATAGATGGATTCGCTACAGGTATATTGACTCTTGCAAGAGGTATTACAATTGATCCTAGTACGCGACTGCCGTGTTTTGTCACCGTGCGCCTTCCTGTTACTGGAACCACTTGTACAGTCTTGCCTCCCACAGGACTCCTACAAGCAGCTATGGAGTTGGTTGATGTGGTTAGCAGTCCCATCTTCGGTAGTCTTGCTGTTGCCACCACCGGACTGTGGGTGATGGTGCCCTAGCCAACAAGGCATGCAAAAACAATCCTATCCACCCACACCAACAATATCCCAATGGCAAATTATATATATGCATAAGTTGATTCTCTGTGTAAAATAATTATCTGCATTTATGTATATGCATGCTTCTACTGCATGCATGAAAGTGTTCCGTGCTTTCAAATGCAGCATGTAATATTGTGTAATGCAAATGTAATATTGTGTTTTATGAGTGTAGCTTCCTGTCACTGGAACCACCTGTACAGTGTTGCCTCCCACGGGAGCCCTCCGAGCATCTCTCAATTTGGTTATAATCTCGCTGGGGCTTTCTAGCACATTTCCCCCATGACCATGCAAAATTATATATGATAAGTTGATTCACTTTATTATAACGGGAAAAAGGAGAATCAATTAATTTGATGATTATGAAATTTCATAATTTTATAATTATACAAATAGAAATATAAGTTTTGAGAGTCTGATGATACTTTTCAGATGTCCAAGGATATTTTTACATAAAAAGATTCATCAGATGTACAAACTTGCGCAACATATAAATTGTTTCATTTTCATAAGAACATTTCCGATGGTTGGCACCCTTCAAGGGGTGTCAATTTTGACACGTAACTTAAAATATTATTTTTTTACTTTCACATTCTTTCGAATTATTTTTAACACCATTCTTTCAAAATACACTCCAATGGTTGGCACTCCAAGATGCAAACTTTATTAATAGAGAAATAACATTTTATGTATTATTGGAACCACAAATCTATATTTTATGTATTATTAGGATCACGAGAAATGCTACGTCCACAGAAATGAATACAGAAATTTTGTACAGAATGAGTTGGCCAGTCTCATGTGTAAAACTTGTCGGTCATTAACCTAATCTCCACATAAACGAGCCAGTCTGATGTGTAAAGTTTGTCTGCCACTAGAATAATCTCCCTTCTACGAGCAAAAGACTTTACATCCTCTCTCTCTAAAAAACCCTAATTTTCTCTAGACTCTCTCTTATCGTAGCCGCCTGGGGCTTCCATCGGTTTTCACCGGTGGAAAGCCCCGAATCAGTTAACTACTTTGTTTTATTTTTAGTTTTTGAATAATACTTCTTCTCGAGAAACTTAGATCCAAAGCCATCGGAGATTTCGTTGTCTCTCTTCCGAGCGGGTGAGTTGCAGTTCGATTTTTCTTGTTTTTGTGGTTCTGTTCTAGATCTATTCTCGGGGGATTCTTAGATCTAAAACCATCGGAGATTTCGCTGTCTTTCTCCTCTATTTCAAGTGGGTGGATTTTCAGTCGGATTTCTCTTGTTTCTGTGGTTCCATCTAAGGTTGTTTTCTCTCCCTGGTGAGAGCTTTGTTTTTCGCTTCTTAATTGTAAGCGGGGTTTGATTTGGTATGAAAGTTTGTATGAAATCGCAGTTCTGGTCGATAGCTCAAACGATAGCTCCATCGGAGCATGATGAAGAGGGTACCAGTAATTCAACGAGAATGCATGAAGCGGGTACTTGTATTTGTACATACATTTTCTTCAAAATATCGTTTAACTGTCTCTTTGTGAGAACAGGCGATTGCAATTTACTGTTTGTTCGACTCGATCATTGGTGTAGATGCCGTATGGACTT
This sequence comes from Daucus carota subsp. sativus, assembly GCF_001625215.2. Taxonomy (NCBI): domain Eukaryota; kingdom Viridiplantae; phylum Streptophyta; class Magnoliopsida; order Apiales; family Apiaceae; genus Daucus; species Daucus carota. The sequence goes on from NC_030382.2 coordinate 55,723,950, forward strand.
TTATTATTAGATTAACACCTTTGTTTCAAAAAAAAAAAAAAAATCTCCCTTCTTATTTCATTTTTGTTTCTTTATTCTTTATTTGTAATCTCACTTTTGCTGCTTTTCAAAATTCATTTAATAGATAATTTTATGGGTTCCCTCAATAATGTATGTGGCAAAAGAACATTTATAAATTTTTTGTGATGAATGTTTTAAAATTTGCTTCTCATTATTTATGTTTAAGATTAACTAACTTATACGACATAATATCTACTTTGATTAATAATATGCTTAACATATATTCATAATTAACAAATATAATAAAATTTTAATTTAAATAACAAAACAAAAATATCAAACAATTTTTGTTATATGGGAGAACTCAAATAAAGATTTTCAAATTTCAATATTATTTAAATCTTTAATCGACATTATCAAAAATTGTTTAATGTTTCTGTTTTGTTACTTAAATCAAAAATTTTATTATTTTTGTTAATTTTGAATATATGTTAAACATATTATTATTCAAAGTGGATATTATGTCTTATAGTTGGTTAATCTTAAACATAGATAATGAGAAGCATATTCTAAAAAATTCATCATACAAAAATTATAAATATTCTTTTGCCACATACATTATTCAGGGAACCCATAAAATTATTTTTTTAGAGTGCATATTTTTTTGAAACATGTTTAACATAATAAATACTCTAACATTATTTGATATGAAAGTTTAAAAAGAAAATTAACTACAAGTACAATTCATGCTACACTAAATTTTTAGTTTGTAAATTTAAGTGACTTTTTACATATTAATTTAAAGTAAACTAAGTAAAATAAAATAATTCGAATTTGATAAATTATTATAACCAAATAAATATAAAATATAAGTTTTTGGAAAAAATTGATGACAAACAAATTAAGAGAGTAGATATTGAATAGATATTTAAAAATAATATGAGTGAGATTAAATAATTAACAATTAAAAAAGTAGTTAAAAATAAGAGAAATTATTTATTAAATGAATTTTGAAAAGCAAGAAAAGTGAGGTTACAAATAAAGAATAAAGAAACAAAAATGAAACAAGAAGGGAGATTATTCTACTAGCAGACAAACTTTACACATAAGACTGGCCCGTTCATGTGGAGATTAGGTTAATGGCCGACAAATTTTACACATCAGACTGGCCAACTCATTCTGTACAAAATTTCTGTATTCATTTCTGTGGATGTAGCATTTCTCTTAGGATCACAAATAAAGTTGACACCCTACTTGATGAGTTGTCAACTTTTGTCACCTCAAAATGGCACCCATGCCAACTTACTTGGCACCCCAAGATCTCCGCTAACGAGAGTGCCGGTCCATATCTGATGTTCATTCGTATTAAAATTACTTTATTCACTTTTTACTCATATTGAATCTGAGTTTGCACATTAATATTTCAACTTTCTTTTATGTTCAGCTGAATTAACTAAGCCTGAAATTGTTTAATTATATCTATTCATAATTGAATATGTATATATTTAACTACTTGTTTGCATTCTTGTAATCAATGTTCTAAAAGTCAAGCAATTAATAGAGATTAATCGTCGATTAATCACACACACACACACACACACACACACACACACACACACACATATATATATATATATATATATATATATATAAGTTGGGATTAATCGCCGATTCAAGACATTAAGTATGTTGAGAAAAATAAGTTGAGATTGAAATTTTAGAAGGGAAATTATATATATAATATTTGAAATTACATTATAATATAAATATGAAAATTGTAGGAGTCGTGTTTAAATTAGGGAATATATTAAAACTATCATTTTCTTCTAAATTTTTTTGCGATTTTATTATGTTTTGAAAATATTTGCAAAAATCGATATGCAACTAGATGTAATCACATGCAATTTCAGTTAATTGGCCGTATGAATGCATCAATTATAGTTGCATGTGGTTGCAACGAGTTGCATACATTTTTTTTTACAAATATTTTCAAAAAAAATTGTATTTTTACAAAATGAAATATAAAAAATACAACATTTTTGCAAAATGTGTTTTGGACTTGGATATTTATGAGAAAAGCCCTTTAAACTAAGGGCTAGTATATGTATAGTAATTGGCTTCGTTAAAAGAAATATAGCTTGGTAAACTGATTGATAAAGTGAAATAGGAAATAAGAAGTAATTTCTGTTAAAATTGAAAACTGAAATATATAAAAAATGAAAAATACATAAAGTTATGAATTATAAGTGCAATATAAAAAAATAAGAAAAAAACAACCACCTGGACTAGCTAGCACATTCCACAGGAAACTTTTACCTTCCTGCCTCTGTATATTAAAATAAAATAAAACTTTCTCGGTGGCTTCTATTCATGAACAACTCCTTTACTTTCTTCAAACGTATATAAAATATTTTTTCATATTATATTTTAAAATTTTCATTTTCTAAATAAAAATTAAATATGATATTTTATTAGAAAATGAAATAATTTATTAAATTCTACTGTACTATATAAGGTGTGTCCAACCCCTCCTCAAATTAATAACAATCTTACGACAACGAGGGGCCTTGCATACATGTAACCAAATGAACTTTTGCATCTCCGTTAAAATCAAAAAACAACAAATGTTCAAAATGGTTCTGAATAATTATAATATATCATCTTGCTCACCAGTATCATACAAATGAATGTCCTAAACTTTACCAAACATGCTCTAATTCTCGTCAACCCCACAGAATCCAAGTTGAACAAGACGAGAGGATGGGATATGAACATATATAAGAGATCACGCCTTCCAACTTGCAATATCATTACCCCTATATTCGGACCATTTAGGAAGTGATGTACAGCTAGTGTCTTATCTTTTGAATGTAAAATTAAAATAATATGTAAATATGAAATGGAGGATCCATCAATCAACTAGCTAAATTAAAACTCCTCATGCGGCTCTGCACAATATTCTTGTAGTGCCTTGTTACAACACTGTTAAGTGCTATCTCAGTCATACATGACTATTTGAGTGAATTTGAAATAAACGTTTTTTGTTTAAAATAAAAAAGTGAAATAAAAAATTAAAAGCAAGTTTATAATAATTGATTAAATTGTTTGGTAAATAAACGGAATTCATGAAATAAAAATTTGTATTCCCAACCTTTTATAAATACTTCTTAATTTTTAACACAAATAGTTTATGCTTCTAACTTATAAATCCTGAAGCCGAGTTTTTAAGCCCGGCCAAATACCCATGCATATTACAGTTCATGTAGCAATAAGCAAGAATCAACCTTGGTATTGCTGTTTGCATCTTTACATCATTGCAGGCGGCTGCAGCCAGTTACAGCCTTACAAGTTACAAGGACTCTACTTGTTACACAACTCTGATCCAATTTACCAGCTGCCTTTTCTGCAATACCTCTGGAAACCTTCCAACAGGCAGCTACTGTCATTGCTGGAAACAGCTCGTAAGACTAACTCTAAAGGAGGTTGCCCAACTCCTATATGGGATTGGCAATCTTGGTGGTCCATCTATTAAAGTAGTATGGTTGTTAACATGTTGGTAACCAAAGTTGTCAAAAGTTTGACAACTTATCCATACAGTAAAATCACATATGCTTTCTAAAATATGTATATATTTCTATTATTTTTGTATTTTTCATATTATTATCACCTATGAATGGGATCTGGCAATTATTAAGTGCTGGTTATTGGAGTACATTTTTAACAAAGATTGCCAATATTGAGATGGATGAGAGAGAAGATAAAATTATAATATATGAGATAATCATGTGGTAAAAGTTGACAACTATTTTAGCAACCTCTCCTAGAAATATTCCAATATCTTGGATTCTAAAAAATTATTATAATATGGTGAGGAAATTCAAAACTCTTTTGCCGTATTGTTTTTTTTCTAGACATGTAGCTGTTTGCTGGATATATAAGTGGAGGATTCCGATTGTTTTAATAATTCTTCGCGAGGGCACAAATATCTAATTGAAATTATTAAATTAGTAATCATAATATTTGAATATTTAAATATTTTAATTAAACGGCGCCATAGTTTATATATATCATTAGCTATTAATTATAATATGCAAGATTATTTAAAAACTGTAATATTATACAACATATAAAAACCAACTATCTAAGGAGCGGGAGACAAATGTTAGGAAAAGTTAGCACTTCTCTGTTTGTGTCAATTATTGGTTTTTAAATAATACACTTTGGGTCCCTAGTGGTATATAAATGAGATGGGTTATCTACGTCAAGAAAATGTATAATTAAAAAAAATGAGTAAAATATTAAATATAGATATGGAAAGCACACAGCAAATAGACGCATACCATATTAGGAAAGGCGAAAGATATTGAGCACCGGACCGAATAACTTCTTTTGGGCAATTTGTCCACTAAAAAAGTACTGTATACCTTTGGACTTTTTAAATGGTACATTCAATCTTTATATACCACAAAGATACGTATAATAATATTAAAGATATTTACAGACCTTGAATTTCATACTTTTGAACCTCTATAAATTCGGAGCCTTGCTCATTGAGCTCCTCACAGTCTCACACATTCAAATTACAATACAAGTATTATATCAAGCATCTCATTCTTGCAATGACTTATAATTACAACTCAGCCAAGTTGGTGATTGTTGTATCAACCCTGGTGTTTCTGTTTGGCTCACTGCCTCAAGGCCATGCACAGGTGCAACCACAACTTGTTACAGGACTTACAGGTCTACTTAACATAACCCAGATCCAATTTACCACCGTGCAGCTGGCCTGCACCCCTACTGGAAACCCTCCAAGTACAGGCGGTGGAGTTGCAGGGGTTGCCGGAGCGCTTCTTAGCGGCACGTGCAACGGTGCTAGTGGCAGCCTTGGCAGGGTTTTCACAAATGCCAGTGGATTTGCTCAAGGTATATTAACTCTTGCAGAAGGTATTGTCATTGATCCTAGTAGAGGAATGCCGTGTTTTATCAACACGCGCCTTCCTGTTACTGGAACCACTTGTACAGTCTTGCCTCCCACAGGACTCCTGGAAGCAGTTTTTCAGTTGGTTAGTGTGGTTACCAGTCCTCTTGGTGGTCTTCTTGCTGTTGCCACCACCGGACCGTGGGTGATTATGCCCTAGCCAACGAGGCATACAAAAGCAATCCAATCCACCCACACCACTAATATCCAATGGCAAATTATATATATGTATAAGTTGATTCTCTGTGGAAAATAATTATCTGCATTTATGTATATGCATGCTTCTACTGCATGCATGTAAGTGTTTCGTGCTCTAAAATGCAGCATGCAATATTGTGTAATGCTATGTAATTTCACTTTATTCATAATAAAGAAGAATCAATTACTAATATCATGCGAAAAGTTTAAGTATATTATTGAAGCTTTGCAGGATTCTGATAATAATACAGCAAAATATACACGAGCCAATATATAAATAAATTATATAAAAATTAAATCTCTAAAAGACAATATAATTAAATTTTAAAAAATATTTTATTAAATTTCAATATATTATCGTATATTTTTTCATATAAAAATTTATATAATGATATCGAAAAAAAAACTATATAAATATCTTTTCCAAGAATTAAATACAAACAATTATTTATATAATGACAGACAAACAAACATTCTCTTCTTAATTATAACGTATTCTACTATAAATTAAATACGAACCATTATATATATAACTTTTTTTTATCCTAACATGTTGTATATCACTATAAATACGAACCATTATATATCCCTTATTAAATTTAACACCCTTGTTAAATTTAACACTGTTTATTCCAAGACAAATATATTTTTCTTACAAATGAAGATATATGAAATATGAAAAATATGATACAAAATTAATCGAAAAATTAACACATTATCACACATTAATATTAGAAAAACATTTAGAGATAGATGATAAAAAATAGTTTACTGTTTAGAGATTTATAATATAAAAATTATAATAATAAGTTTTTAAGAGAAAATATAAATAATCAATTAATATAATTAAATTAAGTTTTAATTTATTGATATTAAAATATTAATAAAATAATGTAACATTTTAAATTATACTCCCTCCGTCCCCTGAATTGTTTACGTACACTGTTTGCACGCATTTTGAGTCTCGTATAAAGTATAGTTTCATAATTTTTTTTTTAAATTTTCTTTTTTTGAATAAAAGTTTAAATATCAAACTTTTATTTAGAGAAAAAAAATTTAAAAATACATTATGGAACTATACTTTAAACAAGCCTTAAAAAACGTGCCAAAAAAGTAATGTAGAGAAATGAGGGGACAGAGAGAGTATATAATAAATTTTAAACTAAATAGGTCAATGTATTAAGATCACTACTTTTTCGCATACAAGCTCCTTTAAAATATAGTCCCATAATATTTTAAATATTTTTTTAAATAAAAGTTTTAATTTTAAATTTTTATTAAAAAATATATGTGAATTAGAAAAATATTATAAAATTATATTTTAAAAAAATCTCCCGTGCAAAGAAATCAACCTAACGAGTGAGAGACAAATGTGAAGAAAAGTCTGTTTGTGTCAATGACTGGGTTTTAAATAATAGGACGCATACCGGATCAGGAAATGTGAAAGATACAGCATGGAGCACGGGAGGGACCCACTTAATAACTTCTTTTGGACTAAATATTTTCACCAAAAAAATTATATACCATTAATAAACTATTCAAAAGGTATACTCAATATGTATATATATACACGACAAAGATAGATGTATGGCGGTATGAGTACAATGAGTCTGCCATCTCTTCTTACGTGTTCTGAACAAATCGATTCATAAAAAAAAAATATTTGCACCATACGGAGCCTGAATTTCATACTTTGAGGAATCTCTATATATTAGGAGGGTTGCTCATTGAGCTCCTCACACATTTAAATTACAATGGCTTATTATAACTCAGCCAAATTGGTGATTGTTGTATCAACCCTGGTGTTGCTGTTTGGGTCACTGCCACAAGGCCATGCAGAGGTGCAACCACAAGCTATTCCAGCTGGTCTACTTAACATAGTTCAGTTCCAATTCACCTCCTTTCTGGCCTGCACCCCCACCGGAAACCCTCCAAGCGGCGGTGGAGTTCCGGGGGTTGCCGGAGCGCTTCTTAGTGGCACGTGCAACGGTGCTAGTGGCAGCCTTGCCACGGCTTTCACAAATGCAACTGGATTTGCTCAGGGTATATTAACTCTTGCAGAAGGTATTGTCATTGATCCTAGCAGAGGAATGCCGTGTTTTCTCACCGTGCGCCTTCCTCTTACCGGAACCACTTGTACAGTGTTCCCTCCCACAGGAATCCTAGAAGCAGCTTTTCAGTTGCTTAGTGTGGTTAACAATCCTCTTGGTGGTCTTGTTGCTATTGTCACCACCGTGCCGTGGGTCTATAGGCCCTAGCCAACAAGGCAAATTATATCTATGTATAAGCTGATTCTCTGTGTAAAATAACTATCTGCATATGTGCATATGCATGCTTCTACTGCATGCATGCAAGTGTTTCGTGCTTTAAATTATGCAACATGTAATATTGTGTTATGCTATGTAATTTCAGTTTATTCATTATAAAGAAGAATCAATTAATTTCATGTGAAGAGTATAAATATATTATTGAATATTTAATGTTTAATGTTTAATGTCATCATGACATCAATAATAAATTTGGGCGTAATTTGGTTGTATTCCCTGAAAATATCCTTATCAAGTTATCTGTAGTATTGTACTGTGTAGGGTTGTATTCCCGCTTCTGTGAAATGTCTAATACACTCATATTCATCATATAATTATAGAAATACAAGCCAAAAACCATTTAATGCATTTAATCTATTAAATGTTATTGATTGCTCTCATTACACATAAAATAATGACATTAATTATGCTTATCATCTTACATTAAAATCTCATTTATAAAAGTACCCCCTTCATGAACTTTGGGCATGCAATTTAAAGTTCATTGACCGCATAGTTACATGACTTATTTTTAAATTTTTATTTTTGCAAATAAAAATTAAACTATGAAATTTTCATTTACAAAAGAAAAAATAAAAAAATAAATTTCGAAAGTAGACGGTAAATGCACCTAAAGTTACGTTCCCAAAGTCAACTATCTCGGGATGGAGGTAGTGTCACTAACTAATTTGTCGATACAAAATACTCATTGAAGTCATTAATCAAACATTTAATTCATGTAAACTTAAATCAATTAATACATAAAAGTATTTATGTGTATTGATTTGTGACTTTTATTTAAATATAGCAACATAATCACTTTAGTGAATCCAAAAATTTCATTTATTTTATTTAGAATATATTTACTTTTATACATACAAGAGTAAGAAATGGCGAAAAGAGCTTATAAATTGAGGGTGAAAGGGTGAATATGCCCCATTTATCATATAATTACAGAAAATATCATTACTTATTTAGTGTCATTAGTTAATTTATTCGCACAATAAGATAGTTACTTGATTGTATTTATCACTTACATTCAAGCCTCAGTTAAAAAATTGTCATTAAATTATCATTAATTAATTTAGTTATATAAATGAAATTTAAAATCATTAATTTAATAACACAACTACTTAAATCGTACTTGTGACTTCTTATTCAAATTTCACAATCACAACCACTAAATTGGAATGTTATGAAGTTTTGAAAACAAAATAAATTATTATATACGTGATTAAAAATTATTTAATGATTGATTTAATCAAAGAAATATATCTATTTTAAACTTGTATAAAAAAATTATCTTTATAATTGTGCTCTAATGATAGTCCCATCATACATCACATATTCTGTGACACCAATTCTACACACTTTCATCTCGACTCCATGTTAAACATTAAAAAATTATATATTGGGTCCGAAGATATCTTAAGTATTATCAAAATATTCGAATACCCCATACACTTTAATTAAAAAAACAGGAGTGTGAGATAGTGGTGGTGATACATTGTCATTTAATCACAATCAAAATATCAAAAATTATATTTCCATAACAAGAATTCTTGTAATATCATGAAACTTATCTTGATTCGACAACACCAGCAAATCAGCCTAAATATATGTTTACAATGCATAATAAATTAAAAATATTATATTTTCACTCACTTAAACAAGTGAATCGAACTCACGTATTTACAAAAAAAAAAAGGAAAAAGAAATGATATGCATGTTCCAAACAAAATAATTATAAAAAGAAATGATTTAAAATAGAATATAAATTAGCGGCCCGTGCCTTGCACGGATTTTTATGCAAGTTATATAATAAACGGGAAAAAGGAGAATCAATTATAATTAATTTCATGATGCCAAAAGGAAGTAATTTAATCATAATACAAATAAAAAATAACCTTTCAGGAGTCCGATGATACTTTTACATAATAAGATTCATCAGATGTACAAACACAACATCTAAATTGTTTCTTTTCCTTAACGATATTTGGTGTTCATTCGTATTAAAATTAATTTATTCACTTTTTACTCATATTGAATCCGAGTTTGCACATTAATATTCAAATCTTTTTTTTTATGTTCAGCTGAATTAATCAAGGCTGAAATTGTTTATTTTTTCTATTCATAATTGAATATATATTTATAACTACTTGTTTGCATTCTTGTAATTCAAAGAAAGAAGGATCCTTCACCGTTTATTAGATATATATACATGAACTTTTTGTATGAACAGAAATTAGTACAATATATATTAGATATTAGATATTAATGTGTAGTAATCATTTATTTAATTATAGAATTATGCCTCTACATGGATCCATTTTTTTCTGGGCAGGTGGTCCCCATGACACCGTCTTTTATATCTTCAACACTGTAAGTATGTTGAGAAAATATAAATTGGAATTTATGTTATATAATATTTGAAATTATATTATTATATAAATATGAAAATTGCAGGAGTCTCAGGTGTTTGAACTAAGAGTGAGTATATAGTAATTGGCTTCGTTACAAGAAATATAATTCGGTAAACCGATTGATGAAGTGAAATAGGAGAAAAAAAGTTATTTCTGTTAAAATTAAAAACTGAAATATTTTTAAAAAAATGAAAAATACATAAAATTTATAAATTATAAATGGAATATAAAAAAAAGAAAAAAACAACCACCTAGACTAGCACGTTCCACAGGAAAGTTACCTCTTCCTGCCTCGCTCTGTATATTAAAATAATATAAATACTTTCTCGTTGTATTCTATTTATGAACAATTCTTTTACATTCTTTACCCATATTTTAAGATGTATATAAAATATTTTTTTTCATATTTTATTTTTGAAATTTTAATTTTCAAAATAAAAATTTTAATATTAAATTTTTATTAAAAACAAAATTGAAATAATTTATTAAATTGTACTCCCTCTGTCCCATTTAATTGTATACGTTTCTTTTCAACTGCTCGACACGCATTTCAATGCTCTTATAAAATATAGTTCCGTAACTTTATTTTGAGATTTTCTTTTTCTGAATAAAAATATAACATCCAAACTTTAATTCAGAAAAAGAAAATTTCAAAAAGACGGAGGGAGTACCAGATAAGATGTGTCCAACCCCTCCTCAAATTAATAACAATAACGAGGGAATAGCCTTGCATTCAAGTAAACAAATGAACTTTTGCATCTCCATTATTAAAATCAAAAAACAACAAATGTTCAAAATTGTTCTAAATAATTATTATAATCATCTTGCTCACCAGTATCATAATTCATACCAATGAATGTTCTAAACTTTACCAAACATGCTCTAATTCCCTCGTCAACCCCACAGAATCCAAGTTGAACAAGACGACAGGCTATGAACATGCAGAATCCAAGTTGAAGAAGACGAGAGCCCGATGGGATATGAATGTAAGATCACGCCTTCCAACTTGCAATATCATTACTCGATCTCCTATATATATTCGGACCATTTAGGAAGTGATGTACAGCTAGTGTCTTATCTTTTGAATGTAAAATTAAAATAATATGTAAATATGAAATGGAGGATCCATCAATCAACTAGCTAAAACTCCTCATGCGGCCCCGCACAATATTCTTGTAGTGCCTTGTTACAACACTGTTAAGTGCTAAGCCAGTGATACAGTATAGTTCATGTTTTTCTGCAATACCTCTGGATTCTGGAAACCTTCCAACAGGCAGCTACTGTCGTGGCTGGAAATAGCTCTTAATATCCTGGATTCTAAAAAATTATTATAATATGGTGAGGAATTTCAAAAGTCTTTAGCAACATTGTTTTTCTGCTAGACATGTAGCTGTTTTATTTTTATTTTTTGCTAATTGACATGTAGCTGTTTGCTAGATATATAGGTGGAGGATTCCGATTATTTTAATAATTTTTATGTGGGTACAAATTTATAATCCATAATACAATCAATAATTAACTCAGTGACACAAAAAACAATCAAATCATTAAATTGAATATTATTAAATTAGTAATCATAATATTTGAATATTTAAATATTTTAATTAAACGGGGCCATAGTTTATATATATCATTAGCTATTAAATATAATATGCAAGATTATTTAAAAATGTTATATTGTACGATATATAAAAACCAACTATCTAAGGAGTGGGAGACAAATGTTAGGAAAAGTGAGCACTTCTGTTCGTGTCAATTATTAATTTTTAAATAATACACTTTGGGTCTGGAGTGGTATATAAATGATATGGGTTATCTGCGTCAAGAAAAAATATAATTAAAAAAATAGTAAAATTTAGATATAGAAAGGACACAGCAAGTAGACGCATACCATATTAGGAAAGGTGAAAGATATTGAGCACTGGACCAATAACTTCTTTTGGACAATTTTTCCACTAAAAAAAGTATACCATTAAACTTTTTAAAAGGTACATTCAATCTTTATATATATACCACAAAGATAGATGTATGGGTACGTACAATGAGAGTGTTGATAATTTAAGTTACCCCACCGCCATCTCTTATTATATTAGATATATTTACAGACTTTGAATTAAGTACTTTGAGGAACCTCTATAAATTCGGAGTCTAGCTCATTGAGCTCCTCACACATTCAAATTACAACACAAGTATTATATCAAGCATCTCATTCTTCCAATGACTTACTATAATTTAGCCAAGTTGGTGATTCTTGTATCAACCCTGGTGTTTCTATCTGGCTCACTGCCTCAAGGCCATGCACAGGTGCAACCACAACTTGTTACAGGACTTACAGGTCTACTTAACATAACCCGGATCCAATTTACCACCGTGCAGCTGGCCTGCACCCCTACTGGAAACCCTCCAAGTACAGGCGGTGGAGTTGCAGGGGTTGCCGGAGCGCTTTTTGGTGGTTCTTGCAACGGTGCTACTGGCAGCCTTGCAGGGGTTTTCACAAATGCAAGTGGATTTGCTCAAGGTATATTAACTCTGGCAGAAGGTATTGTCATTGATCCTAGCAGAGGAATGCCGTGTTTTATCAACACGCGCCTTCCTGTTACTGGAACCACTTGTACAGTCTTGCCTCCCACAGGACTCCTACAAGCAGTTTTTCAGTTGATTAGTGTGGTTACCAATCCTTTTGGTGGTCTTCTAGCTGTTGCCACCACCGGACCGTGGGTGATTATGCCCTAGCCCACAAGGCATGCAAAAACAATCCTGTCTACCCACACCCCCAATGTCCCAATGGCAAACTATATATGTATAAGTTGATTCTCTGTGTGAAATAATTATCTGCATTTATGTATATGCATGCTTCTACGGCATGCATGCAAGTGTTTCGTGCTTTAAAATGCAGCATGTAATATTGTGTAATGCTATGTAATTTCACTTTATTCATAATAAAGAAGAATCAATTAATTTCATGTGAAGAGTTTAAGTATATTATTGAAGCTCCGCAGATTTTGATAATAATACAGAAAAAAAAAACACGCAAACGCAACTTACTGATTTAAAATTTTATTCTAAATTCATATTAAGAAAATCTCATTTCCTATTAAAAAAACCATTTGCATTACCAATAAAATTTATTATAACAACATTGAGTACATAACAAAGTTATATCTTCCTTGCATTTTTTAAATTGTATATAAAATATGAGAGAGTCAATCGTCTACATGTTCCGGCTGAGTTTAAGAAGATCTGCATGTTCGGTTGAGTTTAAAGATCTGCATGTCTAAACAAGTTATAAATTAACTTCCGACTAACAAGCATTAAGAAGTTAAAGATATTAATTTTAATTTATTTTTGCTTATTGAATTTCTATTTATATAAATATATACTATTTTTTTAAAATATAGTTTAAATTAATTTAATATTATATTTATAAATATTATATCAAACAAATTCTAAATATTTAAAATATTATCTAAATATGTAAATTAAAAATTAATTTTCGCTAGTAACTAAGCGCACACACGCATATATAGTCGGTTTACCTCTTCTGAGTTTCGGGCAGAGTTGGGGGGCTTGTGGACTGTGGTGCCAGGACATGTTGTATATACCCCACCCTAGCAATTATTTGTTTATATAGGTGAAATATGGAATTTTTTTATTATATATATAATATAAATGGTTAAATTAATGAATAATTTGATAGAATTTATATATATATATATAATTGATTATTTAATTAATATTTTAGGGTTATGGATAAAAGTAAGATGTTGAAATATTTTATGTTATAAAATAAATGACTTTTCAGAAATTAAGATATAAAAATTTGATAGAAATATTCAAGCAAAAATATTTAAAAGTATAAAATATAAATGGTCTTTCAAACAGTGGGATCGAGGAATAACTTTAGGATGAATATGATTTATCCATATCTCTAAAATTATTAATTAAATACTAATTAAAATACATTACTTTTAAGAAATTAAAATATAAGAATTTGATAAAGATATTAAAAAAAATATTATTCGGGCGTAATTTGATTGTATTCCTGGAAATATCCTTATCAAGTTAACTGTATTATAGTACTGTGTAGGGTTGTATTCCCGCTTCTGTGCGAACATATTATTTTTGCTTGAGAACATATTAATATTTAGTTATTTACATTTTCCATTGATTAATTTTGTAGTTCGGTCGTTTTACTGGCTGAGGCTAACTCTTTTACGCTAGGCCAACTCCAACCATCCAAATTTGGGGTGAGATCTAAATCGATTCAAATATAAATTCAAATTCATCCATCCTTATAATATTCATATACTTTGATTTTAAATATTTTAAAAATTAATTAACTAATTTCATCACTAATTATTATAATATAATTAACGAGTCGACAAAAATAAAATATTATAAAATAATTCAAAAAAGTTAAAACATTACATAAAAATAAATTAAAAATATTAAAATATTACATTAAAATACTAATTCTCAGAATTAGTATATTTTTCTCACAAATGCTCAATTAGTGCATTTCGAAATTCAAGATGAACAATATTTGTCTTTGATTTTTATGTAGTGGTTAATAAATTGTTGAAATTTTATGTTTTCTGAATATTAATTTGTAATTAATCATTGTTTTATTTATATTTTAATTTTAATTAATCTATCCTTAATAACATTAACAAAATCATCAAATAATAAAGTAATAATATTTTAATGTTAAAAAATTTGGATCAGTGAATAGTATTGATCCAAATTTGGATAGGTACTCTTCACTAATCAAATTTAGATATTTTTTAGTCCATGGAGTAGTTTGGGACAGAACTACCCAAATTTAAATTTTTGAATTACGGTTGGAGATGCTATCTATGTAGTTGCAAATATTATATACAAAAGAATATTCGAAACTCTATGTATTGGTTTACAAGGTGGAAGTTCGAAAGTCTTTCGCCACATTATTTTTTTCTTGACATGCATATGGCTGTTTGCTAGATATACAAGTGGTTTGTTAGATATTTAAGTGGAGGAATATTTCAATTACTATGATATTTCTTATGTGGGTACAAATTTATAATGGATTAGACAATCAAAATCAACTCAGTAACATAAAAAAAAATCAAATCACTAAATTGAATATTGTTAAATTAGTAGTAGTAACATTCGAATGTTCAAATATTTTAATTAAAACTGCTTAGTTTATATAAAACATTAGCTTTAATTATAATATGCAAGATTATTTAAAAATTTAATATTATACAATATATATGAACCAACTATCTAAGCAGGGGGGACAAATGTTAGGTAAAGTTAGTAACTGTTTGTGAAAATTGCTGTTTTTAAATAATATTCTCGGTGGGAGTATTTTTCCGGCCTCATCCAATTATATGTATTGGGGCAGATACCGAAAACAAGGAAATGTGTAAAAAATAAGAAAAATTAGATAAAAAATAGATGGTGTGATAATTTATATTTAATAATAGATATGGAATAGTGGAGAAAAGTGATGGTTATAATAGTGTGTTATATTATTAAAAGTTACTACTAATTTTGAAAATGTATATATAAATATAATGGAATATTTGAAAATAAAATTATATACAAATGAATGGAACAATAGTGAATAGTATACAAGGAGGATGTGTCAATTGTCATGGAGTTTAAAAAGAAATATGAAAAATTTAGAAAAGTGGATAAAATATAATGAAAGAGAATAGTGAATGTGATTAAATTTTTATATTATAAAATTTTATTTTTTTTAATATATATCATGAAACATAAAAAGAAAGTACACTGTACATGAGCAGAGAGCGTATGCGTCCTGACGCATACCAGATCAGGAAATGTGAAAGATACGGAGCACCAGACCGAATGATTACTTCTTTTGGACAAATATTTCTCCACTAAAAAATCGATCCATGTATAATTATATTAAAACTATTTACACCAGAGAGGGACCTTGAAGTTAATACTTTGAGGAACCTCTATAAATTAGGAGTCTTGCTCATTAAGCTCCTCACACATTCAAATCAAAATAGTATTATATCAAGCATCTCATTCTTGCAATGACTTATTATAACTCAGCCAAGTTGGTGATGGTTGTATCAACCCTGGTGTTTCTCTCTGGGTCACTGCCTCAAGGCCATGCACTTACAGGTCTACTTAATATAACCCAGATCCAATTTACCACCCTACAGCTGGCCTGCACACCTACCGGAAACCCTCCCAGTGGCGGTGGAGCTGCGGGGGTGGCCGCAGCGACTCTTAATGGCACGTGCAACGGTGCTACTGGCACCCTTGGCATGCTTTTGACAAATGCAACTGGATTTGCTAATGGTCTATTCACTTTTGCACAAGATATTCTGTTTGATCCTAGTAGAGGAATGCCGTGTTTTGTCATCTTGAACCTTCCTGTTACGGGAACCACTTGTACACTCTTGCCTCCCACCGGAGTCCTACAAGCAGCTTCTCAGTTGGTTAGTGTGCTTCCCGGTCCTCTTGGTGGTCTTGTTGCTCGCGTCACCACTGGGCCGTGGGTGTATATGCCCTAGCCAACATGGCATGCAAAAACAATCCTTCCCGCCAACACCACCAATATCCCAATGGCAAGTTATATATATTGTCTAAGTTGATTCTCTGTAAAATAATTATCTTAAATAATTATCTGCATCTATGTAGATGCAAGCTTCTGCTGCATGCATGCAAGTGTTTCGTGCTTTAAAATGCAGCATGTTACATGTAATATTGTGTTATGGTCGGTGTTATAAAAATGAGGAATCGGCGGTGGAAATAATGTTGACGTAGGATAATGGGGATTAATCCGATTACAAATCTCAATCAATTTAATATTACTTTTTAGAGATATATATATATTATGGATTTGTAATTTTATATAATCAAAATAGTAAATATTTATATACAACAACAAAAACGATCACACACAAATGTATATGTTAGCATAGACAAAAAATATATATTTATAAGTAGTTTGCATAATTACATGACATAATACATAAAAATTGTATATCATACATAGTTATATTTAAAATACAATTTTTCATAACCGATAAAATTATAATTGAATAATTTTGATATTTTTTAATTTTAATTATTTTTTTTGAATATTTTATAAAATTGATAATTTTAATAAAAAATAAAAATTAACTTTTTTATAATTGATCGATTTTGCCAATTATACCAATTTTCTTTTCTATTATGTTCACTATTTTCACTTTCATTATGAAAACTGAAATAAGTAGAATTATATTTGAAATATATTTCCAACAAAAAACTCCGTATTTCTTTTAGTAAAGGTTTTTCTCAAAAGAAAATCACGAGACTTGTTTAGCATAAAAATATACACTAGACAATATAAAAACTAATACTATAAAAACTATTTAATTACATTTCAATACATTATCATATATATATATATATTTCTATAAAAAAATTAGTGATGTTAAAAATAAAACTATATATATACCTTTTCTAAGAAATAAACATAAACAACTATATAAACAAACTATATAAACAATGACAGACATACTAACATTTTTTTTAATTTATAATGTGTTCAATCAGAATTCAAATACAAATTACCATCATATAACTTTTTTTAACTCTAATAATTTTCAACTCTAACATGTTATATTTGAGTACAAACATGAACTATTACTATCCTTTATTAATAAATCTTATATTATCTATTCAAAGACAAATATATTTTTCTCATAAATAAAGATATATGAAATACGAAAAATTTGATATAAAATTAATCAAAAACTGATTATCACATACTAATATTAGAAAAATATTTACAAACAGATGATAAAAATGTTTGTTATTTAGACTTCCGATTTACAATATAAAATATATTATAAAAATAATTTTTTTAAAAAAATATATAACTAATTTAGTTAAATAGTTTTATATTAAAAAAAATTTAAAAATTTTATAATTATTATTATAAAAATAAATTTTTTAAAAAATGATCCTCACAGTCTCGCACATTCAAATCACAACACAAGTATTATATTAAGCCTCTTCCGGCGACTTAGTATCAGTGTTGTAAAAAGCGCATTAAGCGGCCGTCTAAGCGGAATCGGCCCTAAAACACTTCGATTTTATATTAAACGGGAAATTAAGCATTTTCGAAAATTAAGCGGTCGTTAAGCGGTAATTAAGCGGTCAAAATGATGTTGACTTGCTAATTTTTTTAAAAAAATAATTTTGAAATATTAATATTTTAATAATATAACTATAATTATATTATAAAATTAAAAAAATATATTTTATCAAAAATATTAAAAATACATATTCTTAACCCAACATAATATTATTTTTAAATATATTAATATTATAATTAAATATTTAATTATATTTAATTAATCCATTTATTGAACCGCTTAAAATTTCGCTTAAACATCCGTTTTACTGCGCTAGAAGATCCTCCTGTCATTTAGATTCGATTTACGTTTTTCACAACCCTGCTTATTATAACTCAGCCAAGTTGCCAAGTTGGTGATTGTTGGATCAACCCTGGTGTTTCGCAACTATGTAAGGAGCGGGCGAGTGGGAGATCATGTGAGAAAAAGTCTGTTTGTGTTAATGATTGGGTTTTAAATACGCATACCGGATCGTTTTAAATACGCATACCGGATCAGGAAATGTGAAAGATACAGTATTGAGCACGGGAGGGACCGAATAACTTCTTTTGGACAAAATATTTTAACCAAAAAGGTATATACCATTAATAAACTTTTCAAAAGGTATACTCAAATTCAATTATGTAAATATATACGACAAAGATAGATGTATGGGTACAATGAGTCTACCACTCTTCTTACGTGTTCTGAACAAATCGATCTATAAAAAAAAAATATTTGCACCATACGGACCCCGAATTTCATACTTTTAGGAACCTTATAAATTAGGAGTCTTGCTCATTGAGCTCCTCACACATTCAAATTACAACATAAGTATTATATCAAGCATCTCATTCTTCCAATGGCTTATTATAACTCAGCCAAATTGGTGATTGTTGTATCAACCCTGGTGTTGCTGTTTGGGTCACTGCCACAAGGCCATGCAGAGGTGCAACCACAAGCTATTCCAGCTGGTCTACTTAATATAGTTCAGTTCCAATTCACCTCCTTTCTGGCCTGCACCCCCACTGGAAACCCTCCAAGCGGCGGTGGAGTTCCGGGGGTTGCCGGAGCGCTTCTTAGTGGCACGTGCAACGGTGCTAGTGGCAGCCTTGCCACGGCTTTCACAAATGCAACTGGATTTGCTCAGGGTATATTAACTCTTGCAGAAGGTATTGTCATTGATCCTAGCAGAGGAATGCCGTGTTTTCTCCAAGTGCGCCTTCCTCTAATTACCGGAACCACTTGTACAGTGTTCCCTCCCACAGGAATCCTAGAAGCAGCTTTTCAGTTGCTTAGTGTGGTTAACAATCCTCTTGGTGGTCTTGTTGCTATCGTCACCACCGTGCCGTGGGTGTATAGGCCCTAGCCAACAAGGCATGCTTCCCACCCACACCACCAACATCCCATTGGCAAATTATATCTATGTTTAAGCTGGTTCTCTGTGTAAAATAACTATATATCTGCATATGTGCATATGCATGCTCCTACTGCATGCATGTAAGTGTTTCGTGCTTTTAAATGCAGCATGTAATATTATGTTGTGCTATGTTATTTCACTCTATTGATCATAATAAAGAAGAATCAATTAATATCATGTGAAAAGTATAAGTTTATTACTGAAGCTTTGCAGGATTCTGATAATAATGCAGATAAAAATTGAATTTAATAAAAAGGTTCATTATATCA